>NC_069499.1:1389970843-1390255843 GCF_027579735.1 Bombina bombina
AGAATCAAGCGTTCAATCTCCATGCAGTCAGTCTCAGAGAAATTAGATTTGGATGATTGAAAGGACCTTGTATTAGAAGGTCCTGCCTCAGAGGCAGAGTCCATGGTGGAAGAGATGACATGTCCACTAGGTCTGCATACCAGGTCCTGCGTGGCCACGCAGGCGCTATCAGAATCACCAATGCTCTCTCCTGTTTGATTTTGGCAATCAGTCGAGGGAGCAGAGGAAACGGTGGAAACACATAGGCCAGGTTGAAGAACCAAGGAGCTGCTAGAGCATCTATCAGCGTTGCTCCCGGGTCCCTGGACCTGGATCCGTAACAAGGAAGCTTGGCGTTCTGGCGAGACGCCATGAGATCCAGTTCTGGTTTGCCCCAACGATGGACCAGTTGAGCAAACACCTCCGGATGGAGTTCCCACTCCCCCGGATGAAAAGACTGACGACTTAGAAAATCCGCCTCCCAGTTCTCTACGCCTGGGATGTGGATTGCTGACAGGTGGCAAGAGTGAGACTCTGCCCAGCGAATTATCTTTGAGACTTCTAACATCGCTAGGGAACTCCTGGTTCCCCCTTGATGGTTGATGTAAGCCACAGTCGTGATGATGTCCGACTGAAATCTGATGAACCTCAGTGTTGCTAACTGAGGCCAAGCTAGAAGAGCATTGAATATTGCTCTTAACTCCAGAATATTTATTGGGAGGAGTTTCTCCTCCTGAGTCCACGATCCCTGAGCCTTCAGGGAGTTCCAGACTGCGCCCCAACCTAGAAGGCTGGCATCTGTTGTTACAATTGTCCAATCTGGCCTGCGAAAGGTCATACCCTTGGACAGATGGACCTGAGAAAGCCACCAGAGAAGAGAATCTCTGGTCTCTTGATCCAGATTTAGTAGAGGGGACAAATCTGAGTAATCCCCATTCCACTGACTTAGCATGCATAATTGCAGCGGTCTGAGATGCAGGCGCGCAAATGGCACTATGTCCATTGCCGCTACCATTAAGCCGATTACTTCCATGCACTGAGCCACTGACGGGCGTGGAATGGAATGAAGGACACGGCAAGTATTTCGAAGTTTTGATAACCTGGACTCCGTCAGGTAAATTTTCATCTCTACAGAATCTATAAGAGTCCCTAGGAAGGAGACTCTTGTCAGTGGTGATAGAGAACTCTTTTCCACGTTCACTTTCCACCCATGCGACCTCAGAAATGCCAGAACTATCTCTGTATGAGACTTGGCAATTTGAAAGCTTGACGCCTGTATCAGGATGTCGTCTAGATACAGAGCCACCGCTATGCCTCGCGGTCTTAGAACCGCCAGAAGTGAGCCCAGAACCTTTGTAAAAATTCTCGGGGCAGTGGCCAACCCGAAGGCAAGAGCTACAAATTGGTAATGCCTGTCTAGAAAGGCAAACCTTAGGAACCGATGATGATCTTTGTGAATCAGTATGTGAAGGTAGGCATCCTTTAAGTCCACTGTGGTCATGTACTGACCCTCTTGGATCATGGGTAGGATGGTCCGAATAGTTTCCATTTTGAATGATGGAACTCTGAGGAATTTGTTTAAGATCTTTAGATCCAAGATTGGTCTGAAGGTTCCCTCTTTCTTGGGAACCACAAACAGATTTGAATAAAATCCCTGTCCTTGTTCCGTCCGTGGAACTGGATGGATCACTCCCATTACTAGGAGGTCTTGCACACAGCTTAGGAATGCCTCTTTCTTTATCTGGTTTGCTGATAACCTTGAAAGATGAAATCTCCCTTGTGGAGGAGAAGCTTTGAAGTCCAGAAGATATCCCTGAGATATGATCTCCAACGCCCAGGGATCCTGAACATCTCTTGCCCACGCCTGGGCGAAGAGAGAAAGTCTGCCCTCCACTAGATCCGTTTCCGGATAGGGGGCCGTTCCTTCATGCTGTCTTGGGGGCAGCAGCAGGCTTTCTGGCCTGCTTGCCCTTGTTCCAGGACGGGTTAGGTTTCCAGGCCTGTCTGGAATGAGCAACAGTTCCCTCTTGTTTTGAAGCGGAGGAAGTTGATGCTGCTCCTGCCTTGAAATTTCGAAAGGCACGAAAATTAGACTGTTTGGCCTTTGATTTGGCCTTTGATTTGGCCCTGTCCTGAGGAAGGGTATGACCCTTGCCTCCAGAAATGTCAGCAATAATTTCCTTCAAGCCAGGCCCGAATAAGGTCTGCCCCTTGAAAGGAATGTTGAGTAATTTAGACTTTGAAGTCACGTCAGCTGACCAGGATTTAAGCCATAGCGCCCTACGCGCCTGGATGGCGAATCCGGAATTCTTAGCCGTTAGTTTAGTCAAATGAACAATGGCATCAGAAACAAATGAGTTAGCTAGCTTAAGCGTTCTAAGCTTGTCAATAATTTCATTCAATGGAGCTGTCTGGATGGCCTCTTCCAGGGCCTCAAACCAGAATGCCGCCGCAGCAGTGACAGGCGCAATGCATGCAAGGGGCTGTAAAATAAAACCTTGTTTGCTAAAGTAGAAACTGCTCCCTCCACCTTAGGGACCGTCTGCCATAAGTCCCGTGTAGTGGCGTCTATTGGAAACATTTTTCTAAATATAGGAGGTGGGGAAAAGGGCACACCGGGTCTATCCCACTCCTTGCTAATAATTTCTGTAAGCCTTTTAGGTATAGGAAAAACGTCAGTACACACCGGCACCGCATAGTATCTATCCAGCCTACACAATTTCTCTGGAATTGCAACTGTGTTACAGTCATTCAGAGCAGCTAATACCTCCCCAAGCAATACACGGAGGTTCTCAAGCTTAAATTTAAAATTAGAAATCTCTGAATCAGGTTTCCCCGAGTCAGAGATGTCACCCACAGACTGAAGCTCTCCGTCCTCATGTTCTGCATACTGTGACGCAGTATCAGACATGGCTCTAACAGCATTTGCGCGCTCTCTATCTCTCCTAACCCCAGAGCTATCGCGCTTGCCTCTTAATTCAGGCAATCTAGATAATACCTCTGACAGGGTATTATTCATGATTGCAGCCATGTCCTGCAAGGTAATCGCTATGGGCGTCCCTGATGTAATTGGCGCCATATTAGCGTGCGTCCCCTGAGCGGGAGGCGAAGGGTCTAACACGTGGGGAGAGTTAGTCGGCATAACTTCCCCCTCGACAGAACCCTCTGGTGATAATTCTTTTATAGATAAAGACTGATCTTTACTGTTTAAGGTGAAATCAATACATTTAGTACACATTCTCCTATGGGGCTCCACCATGGCTTTCAAACATAATGAACAAGTAGGTTCCTTTGTGTCAGACATGTTTAAACAGACTAGCAATGAGACTAGCAAGCTTGGAAAACACTTTAAAACAAGTTTACAAGCAATATAAAAAACGTTACTGCGCCTTTAAGAAACACAAATTTTCCCAAATTTTGAAATAACAGTGAAAAAATGCAGTTACACTAACGAAATTTTTACAGTGTATGTAATAAGTTAGCAGAGCATTGCACCCACTTGCAAATGGATGATTAACCGCTTAATACCAAAAACGGAATAACAAATGACAAAAACGTTTTTTAAACAGTCACAACAACTGCCACAGCTCTACTGTGGCTTTTTACCTCCCTCAATACGACTTTTGAAGCCTTTTGAGCCCTTCAGAGAAGTCCTGGATCATGCAGGAAGAAGCTGGATGTCTGTGTCTGTAATTTTTGCTGTGCAAAAAAATGCCAAAATAGGCCCCTCCCACTCATATTACAACAGTGGGAAGCCTCAGGGAACTGTTTCTAGGCAAAATTCAAGCCAGCCATGTGGAAAAAACTAGGCCCCAATAAGTTTTATCACCAAACATATGTAAAAAACCATTAAACATGCCAGCAAACGTTTTAAAATACACTTTTATAAGAGTATGTATCTCTATTAGTAAGCCTGATACCAGTCGCTATCACTGCATTTAAAGCTTTACTTACATTACTTGGGTATCAGCAGCATTTTCTAGCAAATTCCATCCCTAGAAAAATATTTTAACTGCACATACCTTATTACAGAAAAACCTGCACGCTATTCCCCCTCTGAAGTTACCTCACTCCTCAGAATATGTGAGAACAGCAAAGGATCTTAGTTACTTCTGCTAAGATCATAGAAAACGCAGGCAGATTCTTCTTCTAAATACTGCCTGAGATAAACAGTACACTCCGGTACCATTTAAAAATAACAAACTTTTGATTGAAGAAATAAACTAAGTATAAAACACCACAGTCCTCTTACGACCTCCATCTTAGTTGAGAGTTGCAAGAGAATGACTGGATATGGCAGTGAGGGGAGGAGCTATATAGCAGCTCTGCTGTGGGTGATCCTCTTGCAACTTCCTGTTGGGAAGGAGAATATCCCACAAGTAATGGATGATCCGTGGACTGGATACACTTAACAAGAGAAACATATTTATGCAATAGTCATGTTTAATAAAGGGTTATACTGTATATTTACTGTAAAAAATTAGGGGGAGGTAGAAGGTGAGTTTAAAATCCTCCACTACGCATAAAATATAGAGAAAATAACTCATTGTGTAGTTCATTAACAAATCTAGACAGGCCAGCAGGCCTGTTTTTCCCACAGAAAACTTCTGGAATACACTGTTTCCAATGCAGCAAGGAATGGTGTGTCATTGTGAACCTAATTTGCATATCTTACCCAGAATTCCTTGCTGCATTGGAAACAGTGTATTCCAGAGGTTTTCTGTGGGAAAAACAGGCCTGCTGGCCTGTCTAGATTTGTTAA
This sequence comes from Bombina bombina, assembly GCF_027579735.1. Taxonomy (NCBI): domain Eukaryota; kingdom Metazoa; phylum Chordata; class Amphibia; order Anura; family Bombinatoridae; genus Bombina; species Bombina bombina. The sequence goes on from NC_069499.1 coordinate 1,389,975,585, forward strand.
TGAACTACACAATGAGTTATTCTCTCTCTCTCTTTTCTTCATTCTCTTGGCATCTTTATTTGAAATGCAAGAATGTAAGTTTAGATGCTAGCCTATTTTTGGGGAACAACCTGGGTTGTCCTTGCTGATTGGGGGATAAATTCATCCACCAATAAAAAAAAGTGCTGTCCAGAGTTCTGAACAAAAAAACTGACTTCTTTTTCAAATAAAGATAGCAAGAGAACAAACAAAAAACAGAATTTATGCTTACCTGATAAATTACTTTCTCCAACGGTGTGTCCGGTCCACGGCGTCATCCTTACTTGTGGGATATTCTCTTCCCCAACAGGAAATGGCAAAGAGCCCAGCAAAGCTGGTCACATGATCCCTCCTAGGCTCCGCCTACCCCAGTCATTCGACCGACGTAAAGGAGGAATATGCATAGGAGAAATCATATGATACCGTGGTGACTGTAGTTAGAGAAAATAATTCATCAGACCTGATTAAAAAAACCAGGGCGGGCCGTGGACCGGACACACCGTTGGAGAAAGTAATTTATCAGGTAAGCATAAATTCTGTTTTCTCCAACATAGGTGTGTCCGGTCCACGGCGTCATCCTTACTTGTGGGAACCAATACCAAAGCTTTAGGACACGGATGATGGGAGGGAGCAAATCAGGTCACCTAGATGGAAGGCACCACGGCTTGCAAAACCTTTCTCCCAAAAATAGCCTCAGAAGAAGCAAAAGTATCAAATTTGTAAAATTTGGTAAAAGTGTGCAGTGAAGACCAAGTCGCTGCCTTACATATCTGATCAACAGAAGCCTCGTTCTTGAAGGCCCATGTGGAAGCCACAGCCCTAGTGGAGTGAGCTGTGATTCTTTCAGGAGGCTGCCGTCCGGCAGTCTCATAAGCCAATCGGATGATACTTTTAAGCCAAAAAGAGAGAGAGGTAGAAGTTGCTTTTTGACCTCTCCTTTTACCAGAATAAACAACAAACAAAGAAGATGTTTTTCTGAAATCCTTTGTAGCCTCTAAATAGAATTTTAGAGCACGAACTACATCCAAATTGTGTAACAAACGTTCCTTCTTTGAAACTGGATTCGGACACAAAGAAGGCACAACTATCTCCTGGTTAATGTTTTTGTTAGAAACAACTTTCGGAAGAAAACCAGGTTTAGTACGCAAAACCACCTTATCTGCATGGAACACCAGATAAGGAGGAGAACACTGCAGAGCAGATAACTCTGAAACTCTTCTAGCAGAAGAAATTGCAACCAAAAACAAAACTTTCCAAGATAGTAACTTAATATCTACGGAATGTAAGGGTTCAAACAGAACCCCTTGAAGAACTGAAAGAACTAAATTGAGACTCCAAGGAGGAGTCAAAGGTTTGTAAACAGGCTTGATTCTAACCAGAGCCTGAACAAAAGCTTGAACATCTGGCACAGCCGCCAGTTTTTTGTGAAGTAAAACAGATAAAGCAGAAATCTGTCCCTTCAAAGAACTTGCAGATAATCCTTTCTCCAAACCCTCCTGTAGAAAGGATAGAATCTTAGGAATTTTTATCTTGTTCCATGGGAATCCTTTAGATTCACACCAACAAATATATTTTTTCCATATTTTATGGTAAATTTTCCTAGTTACAGGCTTTCTAGCCTGAACAAGAGTATCAATGACAGAATCTGAAAACCCACGCTTTGATAAAATCAAGCGTTCAATCTCCAAGCAGTCAGTTGGAATGAAGCCAGATTCGGATGTTCGAATGGACCTTGAACAAGAAGGTCCTGTCTCAAAGGTAGCTTCCATGGTGGAGCCGATGACATATTCACCAGGTCTGCATACCAAGTTCTGCGTGGCCACGCAGGAGCTATCAAGATCACCGAAGCCCTCTCCTGATTGATCCTGGCTACCAGCCTGGGAATGAGAGGGAACGGTGGGAATACATAAGCTAGGTTGAAGGTCCAAGGCGCTATCAGTGCATCTACTAGAGTCGCCCTGGGATCCCTGGATCTGGACCCGTAGCAAGGAACCTTGAAGTTCTGACGAGACGCCATCAGGTCCATGTCTGGAATGCCCCATAATTGAGTTATTTGGGCAAAGATTTCCGGATGGAGTTCCCACTCCCCCGGATGGAAAGTCTGACGACTCAGAAAATCCGCTTCCCAATTTTCCACTCCTGGGATGTGGATTGCAGACAAGTGGCAGGAGTGATTCTCCGCCCATTGAATTATTTTGGTCACTTCCTCCAACGCCAGGGAACTCCTTGTTCCCCCCTGATGGTTGATATATGCAACAGTCGTCATGTTGTCTGATTGAAACCTTATGAATTTGGCCTTTGCTAGTTGAGGCCAAGCTTTGAGAGCATTGAATATCGCTCGCAGTTCCAGAATGTTTATCGGGAGAAGAGATTCTTCCCGAGACCATAGACCCTGAGCTTTCAGGGGTTCCCAGACCGCGCCCCAGCCCACCAGACTGGCGTCGGTCGTGACAATGACCCACTCTGGTCTGCGGAAGCTCATTCCCTGTGACAGGTTGTCCAGGTTCAGCCACCAACGGAGTGAATCTCTGGTTCTTTGATCTACTTGGATCGTCGGAGACAAGTCTGTATAATCCCCATTCCACTGTCTGAGCATGCACAGTTGTAATGGTCTTAGATGAATTTGTGCAAAAGGAACTATGTCCATTGCCGCAACCATCAAACCTATTACTTCCATGCACTGCGCTATGGAAGGAAGAAGAACAGAATGAAGTACTTGACAAGAGCTTAGAAGTTTTGATTTTCTGGCCTGTGTCAGAAAAATCTTCATTTCTAAGGAGTCTATTATTGTTCCCAAGAAGGGAACTCTTGTTGACGGGGACAGAGAACTTTTTTCTATGTTCACTTTCCACCCGTGAGATCTGAGAAAGGCTAGGACAATGTCCGTATGAGCCTTTGCTTTTGACAGAGACGACGCTTGAATCAGTATGTCGTCCAAGTAAGGTACTACTGCAATGCCCCTTGGTCTTAGCACCGCTAGAAGGGACCCTAGTACCTTTGTGAAAATCCTTGGAGCAGTGGCTAATCCGAATGGAAGTGCCACAAACTGGTAATGCTTGTCCAGAAAGGCGAACCTTAGGAACCGATGATGTTCCTTGTGGATAGGAATATGTAGATACGCATCCTTTAAATCCACCGTGGTCATGAATTGACCTTCCTGGATGGTAGGAAGAATTGTTCGAATGGTTTCCATCTTGAACGATGGAACCCTGAGAAATTTGTTTAGAATCTTGAGATCTAAAATTGGTCTGAATGTTCCTTCTTTTTTGGGAACTATGAACAGATTGGAGTAAAACCCCATCCCTTGTTCTCCTAATGGAACAGGATGAATCACTCCCATTCTTAACAGGTCTTCTACACAATGTAAGAATGCCTGTCTTTTTATTTGGTTTGAAGACAATTGAGACCTGTGGAACCTCCCCCTTGGGGGTAGTTCCTTGAATTCCAGGAGATAACCTTGAGAAACTATTTCTAGCGCCCAAGGGTCCTGAACATCTCTTGCCCAAGCCTGAGCAAAGAGAGAGAGTCTGCCCCCCACCAGATCGGGGGCCAACACTTCATGCTGTTTTAGTAGCAGTGGCAGGTTTCTTGGCCTGCTTACCCTTGTTCCAGCCTTGCATCGGTCTCCAGGCTGGTTTGGTTTGAGAACTATTACCCTCTTGCTTAGAGGGTGTAGAATTTGAGGCTGGTCCGTTTCTGCGAAAGGGACGAAAATTTGGCTTATTTTTAGCCTTAAAAGACCTATCCTGAGGAAGGGCGTGGCCCTTTCCCCCAGTGATGTCTGAAATAATCTCTTTCAAGTCAGGGCCAAACAGCGTTTTACCTTTGAAAGGGATGTTAAGCAATTTGTTCTTGGAGGACACATCCGCTGACCAAGACTTTAGCCAAAGCGCTCTGCGCGCCACAATAGCAAAACCTGAATTTTTCGCCGCTAATCTAGCTAATTGCAAAGTGGCGTCTAAGATAAAAGAGTTAGCCAATTTAAGTGCTTGAACTCTGTCCATAACCTCCTCATACGAAGAGTCTTTATTGAGCGACTTTTCTAGTTCTTCGAACCAGAAACACGCCGCTGTAGTGACAGGAACAATGCATGAAATTGGTTGTAGAAGGTAACCTTGCTGAACAAACATCTTTTTAAGCAAACCCTCTAATTTTTTATCCATAGGATCTTTGAAAGCACAACTATCTTCTATAGGGATAGTAGTGCGTTTGTTTAGAGTAGAAACCGCCCCCTCGACCTTGGGGACTGTCTGCCATAAGTCCTTTCTGGGGTCGACCATAGGAAATAATTTTTTAAATATAGGGGGAGGAACAAAAGGTATGCCGGGCCTTTCCCATTCCTTATTTACAATGTCCGCCACCCGCTCGGGTATAGGAAAAGCATCGGGGGGCACCGGGACCTCTAGGAACTTGTCCATCTTACATAATTTCTCTGGAATGACCAAATTGTCACAATCATCCAGAGTAGATAACACCTCCTTAAGCAGAGCGCGGAGATGTTCTAATTTAAATTTAAAAGTAATAACATCAGGTTCAGCTTGTTGAGAAATTTTTCCTGAATCTGAAATTTCTCCCTCAGACAAAACCTCCCTCCTGGCCCCTTCAGATTGGTGTGAGGGTATGTCAGAACCATTATCATCAGCGTCCTCATGCTCTTCAGAATCTAAAACAGAGCAATCGCGCTTTCTCTGATAAGTGGGCATTTTGGACAAAATGTTTTTAATAGAATTATCCATTACACCCGTTAATTGTTGCATAGTAAGAAGGATTAGCGCACTAGATGTACTAGGGGCCTCTTGTGTGGGCAAGACTGGTGTAGACACAGAAGGGGATGATGCAGTACCATGCTTACTCCCCTCGCTTGAGGAATCATTTTGGGCAACATCATTATCAGTGGCATCATTGTCCCTACTTTGTTTGGACACTATGTCACATTCATCACATATATTTAAATGGGGAGGAACCTTGGCTTCCAAACATACAGAACATCGTCTATCTGATGGTTCAGACATGTTAACAGGCATAAACTTGATAACAAAGCACAAAAAACGTTTTAAAATAAAACCGTTACTGTCACTTTAAATTTTAAACTGAACACACTTTATTACTGAATATGTGAAAAAGTATGAAGGAATTGTTCAAAATTCACCAAAATTTCACCACAGTGTCTTAAAGCCTTAAAAGTATTGCACACCAAATTTGAAAGCTTTAACTCTTAAAATAACGGAACCGGAGCCGTTTTTACATTTAACCCCTATACAGTCCCTGGTATCTGCTTTGCTGAGACCCAACCAAGCCCAGAGGGGAATACGATACCAAATGAACCCTTCAATAAGCTTTTTCAGTGGTTCTTAGCTCCTCACACATGCATCTGCATGCCTTGCTTTCCAAAAACAACTGCGCATTAGTGGCGCGAAAATGAGGCTCTGCCTATGACTAGAAAAGGCCCCCAGTGAAAAAGGTGTCCAATACAGTGCCTGCCGTTTTTTTAATACATCCCCAAGATTAAAAGAACTATTCATAGTTATAATCCACTAAAAATACTTATAAAGTAATCGTTTTAGCCCAGAAAAATGTCTACCAGTCTTTAAAGCCCTTGTGAAGCCCTTTATTCTTATACTAAACTAAGAAAATGGCTTACCGGTTCCCATAGGGAAAATGACAGCTTCCAGCATTACCAAGTCTTGTTAGAAATGTGTCATACCTCAAGCAGCAAAAGTCTGCCCACTGTTTCCCCCAACTGAAGTTAATTCATCTCAACAGTCCTGTGTGGAAACAGCCATCGATTTTAGTAACGGTTGCTAAAATCATTTTCCTCTTACAAACAGAAATCTTCATCTCTTTTCTGTTTCAGAGTAAATAGTACATACCAGCACTATTTTAAAATAACAAACTCTTGATTGAAGAATAAAAACTACATTTAAACACCAAAAAACTCTTAGCCATCTCCGTGGAGATGTTGCCTGTGCAACGGCAAAGAGAATGACTGGGGTAGGCGGAGCCTAGGAGGGATCATGTGACCAGCTTTGCTGGGCTCTTTGCCATTTCCTGTTGGGGAAGAGAATATCCCACAAGTAAGGATGACGCCGTGGACCGGACACACCTATGTTGGAGAAATTGATAATAGGAGTAAATTAGAAAGTTGCTTAAAATTGCATGCTCTATCTTAATCACAAAATAAAAAAAATGGGTTCAGTGTCCCTTTAAATGGTGGACTTGCCCCAAGATGCCAAACTTGTAGGAAGATGTATACAGTTTGTATACAGTAAGATGGACTTGCCGAGCCTTACAATATCTCAGTACTCATAGATGCAAAGAAATCTTATCAACCACTTTGTATAAATTGTTGCTATCCATCTGACCATTTATGGCAGCCAGGAATGTAACTACAGGCATTTTGGAGGTCTCTAGGCCGACATATCTAGGGGGCCCATGTGGGCCCTGCAATCAATAGTGGCATCATGCCAACCTGCATCATGTCTGGCATTTCTGAGTGTGTTTAAGGAAAGTGTAAGGATTTGCCTTTACAATACGGTGATAGGGTGTGGAAAAACCTGTATTGGAAGGCTGCGCATATCCTCTGGCACAAACTATATTGGGAAACGATGGCTCACATTCATAGAGAAACAGCTTTATCCTATGTGACTGACAGCTTACCATCTACTGATTACAAACAGCCAGAAAGGGTGATGTTAAAGGGACAGTATAAGTCATAATAAGACATTTATGATTTAGATATAACATACAATTTTTACTTCTATTATTTAATGTGATTCCTTCTTTTGTTATCCTTTGCATAAAGGTTTATCTAGGTAAGCTCAGGAGCAGCAAAAGACCTAGGTTCTAGTTGCTGATTGGTGGCTGCATATATATATACAGATTGTCATTGTTTCACCCCAGGGGCGTATTTAGGTTTTGTACTGCCCTAGGCACTCAAAATTCTGCTGCCCCCCCCCCCAAAAAAAAAAACAGAATTTATGTTTACCTGATAAATTGCTTTCTCCAACGGTGTGTCCGGTCCACGGCGTCATCCTTACTTGTGGGATATTCTCTTCCCCAACAGGAAATGGCAAAGAGCCCAGCAAAGCTGGTCACATGATCCCTCCTAGGCTCCGCCTACCCCAGTCATTCGACCGACGTTAAGGAGGAATATTTGCATAGGAGAAACCATATGATACCGTGGTGACTGTAGTTAAAGAAAATAAATTATCAGACCTGATTAAAAAACCAGGGCGGGCCGTGGACCGGACACACCGTTGGAGAAAGCAATTTATCAGGTAAACATAAATTCTGTTTTCTCCAACATAGGTGTGTCCGGTCCACGGCGTCATCCTTACTTGTGGGAACCAATACCAAAGCTTTAGGACACGGATGATGGGAGGGAGCAAATCAGGTCACCTAGATGGAAGGCACCACGGCTTGCAAAACCTTTCTCCCAAAAATAGCCTCAGAAGAAGCAAAAGTATCAAACTTGTAAAATTTGGTAAAAGTGTGCAGTGAAGACCAAGTCGCTGCCCTACATATCTGATCAACAGAAGCCTCGTTCTTGAAGGCCCATGTGGAAGCCACAGCCCTAGTGGAATGAGCTGTGATTCTTTCGGGAGGCTGCCGTCCGGCAGTCTCGTAAGCCAATCTGATGATGCTTTTAATCCAAAAAGAGAGAGAGGTGGAAGTTGCTTTTTGACCTCTCCTTTTACCGGAATAAACAACAAACAAGGAAGATGTTTGTCTAAAATCCTTTGTAGCATCTAAATAGAATTTTAGAGCGCGAACAACATCCAAATTGTGCAACAAACGTTCCTTCTTCGAAACTGGTTTCGGACACAGAGAAGGTACGATAATCTCCTGGTTAATGTTTTTGTTAGAAACAACTTTTGGAAGAAAACCAGGTTTAGTACGTAAAACCACCTTATCTGCATGGAACACCAGATAAGGAGGAGAACACTGCAGAGCAGATAATTCTGAAACTCTTCTAGCAGAAGAAATTGCAACCAAAAACAAAACTTTCCAAGATAATAACTTAATATCAACGGAATGTAAGGGTTCAAACGGAACCCCCTGAAGAACTGAAAGAACTAAGTTGAGACTCCAAGGAGGAGTCAAAGGTTTGTAAACAGGCTTGATTCTAACCAGAGCCTGAACAAAGGCTTGAACATCTGGCACAGCTGCCAGCTTTTTGTGAAGTAACACAGACAAGGCAGAAATCTGTCCCTTCAGGGAACTTGCAGATAATCCTTTTTCCAATCCTTCTTGAAGGAAGGATAGAATCTTAGGAATCTTAACCTTGTCCCAAGGGAATCCTTTAGATTCACACCAACAGATATATTTTTTCCAAATTTTGTGGTAAATCTTTCTAGTTACAGGCTTTCTGGCCTGAACAAGAGTATCGATAACAGAATCTGAGAACCCTCGCTTCGATAAGATCAAGCGTTCAATCTCCAAGCAGTCAGCTGGAGTGAGACCAGATTCGGATGTTCGAACGGACCTTGAACAAGAAGGTCTCGTCTCAAAGGTAGCTTCCATGGTGGAGCCGATGACATATTCACCAGATCTGCATACCAAGTCCTGCGTGGCCACGCAGGAGCTATCAAGATCACCGACGCCCTTTCCTGATTGATCCTGGCTACCAGCCTGGGGATGAGAGGAAACGGCGGGAATACATAAGCTAGTTTGAAGGTCCAAGGTGCTACTAGTGCATCCACTAGAGCCGCCTTGGGATCCCTGGATCTGGAACCGTAGCAAGGAACTTTGAAGTTCTGACGAGAGGCCATCAGATCCATGTCTGGAATGCCCCACAGTTGAGTGACTTGGGCAAAGATTTCCGGATGGAGTTCCCACTCCCCCGGATGCAATGTCTGACGACTCAGAAAATCCGCTTCCCAATTTTCCACTCCTGGGATGTGGATAGCAGACAGGTGGCAGGAGTGAGACTCCGCCCATAGAATGATTTTGGTCACTTCTTCCATCGCCAGGGAACTCCTTGTTCCCCCCTGATGGTTGATGTACGCAACAGTTGTCATGTTGTCTGATTGAAACCGTATGAACTTGGCCCTCGCTAGCTGAGGCCAAGCCTTGAGAGCATTGAATATCGCTCTCAGTTCCAGAATATTTATCGGTAGAAGAGATTCTTCCCGAGACCAAAGACCCTGAGCTTTCAGGGATCCCCAGACCGCGCCCCAGCCCATCAGACTGGCGTCGGTCGTGACAATGACCCACTCTGGTCTGCGGAAGGTCATCCCTTGTGACAGGTTGTCCAGGGACAGCCACCAACGGAGTGAGTCTCTGGTCCTCTGATTTACTTGTATCCTCGGAGACAAGTTTGTATAGTCCCCATTCCACTGACTGAGCATGCACAGTTGTAATGGTCTTAGATGAATGCGCGCAAAAGGAACTATGTCCATTGCCGCTACCATCAAACCTATCACTTCCATGCACTGCGCTATGGAAGGAAGAGGAACGGAATGAAGTATCCGACAAGAGTCTAGAAGTTTTGTTTTTCTGGCCTCTGTCAGAAAAATCCTCATTTCTAAGGAGTCTATTATTGTTCCCAAGAAGGGAACCCTTGTTGACGGAGATAGAGAACTCTTTTCCACGTTCACTTTCCATCCGTGAGATCTGAGAAAGGCCAGGACGATGTCCGTGTGAGCCTTTGCTTGAGGAAGGGACGACGCTTGAATCAGAATGTCGTCCAAGTAAGGTACTACAGCAATGCCCCTTGGTCTTAGCACAGCTAGAAGGGACCCTAGTACCTTTGTGAAAATCCTTGGAGCAGTGGCTAATCCGAAAGGAAGCGCCACGAACTGGTAATGCTTGTCCAGGAATGCGAACCTTAGGAACCGATGATGTTCCTTGTGGATAGGAATATGTAGATACGCATCCTTTAAATCCACCGTGGTCATGAATTGACCTTCCTGGATGGAAGGAAGAATTGTTCGAATGGTTTCCATTTTGAACGATGGAACCTTGAGAAACTTGTTTAAGATCTTGAGATCTAAGATTGGTCTGAACGTTCCCTCTTTTTTGGGAACTATGAACAGATTGGAGTAGAACCCCATCCCTTGTTCTCCTAATGGAACAGGATGAATCACTCCCATTTTTAACAGGTCTTCTACACAACGTAAGAATGCCTGTCTTTTTATGTGGTCTGAAGACAACTGAGACCTGTGGAACCTCCCCCTTGGGGGAAGCCCCTTGAATTCCAGAAGATAACCTTGGGAGACTATTTCTAGCGCCCAAGGATCCAGAACATCTCTTGCCCAAGCCTGAGCGAAGAGAGAGAGTCTGCCCCCCACCAGATCCAGTCCCGGATCGGGGGCCAACATTTCATGCTGTCTTAGTAGCAGTGGCAGGTTTCTTGGCCTGCTTTCCCTTGTTCCAGCCTTGCATTGGTCTCCAAGCTGGCTTGGCTTGAGAAGTATTACCCTCTTGCTTAGAGGACGTAGCACTTTGGGCTGGTCCGTTTCTACGAAAGGGACGAAAATTAGGTTTATTTTTGGCCTTGAAAGGCCGATCCTGAGGAAGGGCGTGGCCCTTACCCCCAGTGATATCAGAGATAATCTCTTTCAAGTCAGGGCCAAACAGCGTTTTCCCCTTGAAAGGAATGTTAAGTAGCTTGTTCTTGGAAGACGCATCCGCTGACCAAGATTTCAACCAAAGCGCTCTGCGCGCCACAATAGCAAACCCAGAATTCTTAGCCGCTAACCTAGCCAATTGCAAAGTGGCGTCTAGGGTGAAAGAATTAGCCAATTTGAGAGCATTGATTCTGTCCATAATCTCCTCATAAGGAGGAGAATCACTATCGACCGCCTTTACCAGCTCATCGAACCAGAAACACGCGGCTGTAGCGACAGGGACAATGCATGAAATTGGTTGTAGAAGGTAACCCTGCTGAACAAACATCTTTTTAAGTAAACCTTCTAATTTTTTATCCATAGGATCTTTGAAAGCACAACTATCTTCTATGGGTATAGTGGTGCGTTTGTTTAAAGTGGAAACCGCTCCCTCGACCTTGGGGACTGTCTGCCATAAGTCCTTTCTGGGGTCGACCATAGGAAACAATTTTTTAAATATGGGGGGAGGGACGAAAGGAATACCGGGCCTTTCCCATTCTTTATTTACAATGTCCGCCACCCGCTTGGTTATAGGAAAAGCTTCTGGGAGCCCCGGGACCTCTAGGAACTTGTCCATTTTACATAGTTTCTCTGGGATGACCAACTTGTCACAATCATCCAGAGTGGATAATACCTCCTTAAGCAGAATGCGGAGATGTTCCAACTTAAATTTAAACGTAATCACATCAGGTTCAGCTTGTTGAGAAATGTTCCCTGAATCAGTAATTTCTCCCTCAGACAAAACCTCCCTGGCCCCATCAGACTGGTTTAGGGGCCCTTCAGAACCATTATTATCAGCGTCGTCATGCTCTTCAGTATCTAAAACAGAGCAGTCGCGCTTACGCTGATAAGTGTGCATTTTGGCTAAAATGTTTTTGACAGAATTATCCATTACAGCCGTTAATTGTTGCATAGTAAGGAGTATTGGCGCGCTAGATGTACTAGGGGCCTCCTGAGTGGGCAAGACTCGTGTAGACGAAGGAGGGAATGATGCAGTACCATGCTTACTCCCCTCACTTGAGGAATCATCTTGGGCATCATTGTCATTGTCACATAAATCACATTTATTTAAATGAGAAGGAACTCTGGCTTCCCCACATTCAGAACACAGTCTATCTGGTAGTTCAGACATGTTAAACAGGCATAAACTTGATAACAAAGTACAAAAAACGTTTTAAAATAAAACCGTTACTGTCACTTTAAATTTTAAACTGAACACACTTTATTACTGCAATTGCGAAAAAATATGAAGGAATTGTTCAAAATTCACCAAAATTTCACCACAGTGTCTTAAAGCCTTAAAAGCATTGCACACCAAATTTGGAAGCTTTAACCCTTAAAATAACGGAACCGGAGCCGTTTTTAACTTTAACCCCTTTACAGTCCCTGGTATCTGCTTTGCTGAGACCCAACCAAGCCCAAAGGGGAATACGATACCAAATGACGCCTTCAGAAAGTCTTTTCTATGTATCAGAGCTCCTCACACATGCGACTGCATGTCATGCCTCTCAAAAACAAGTGCGCAACACCGGCGCGAAAATGAGGCTCTGCCTATGATTTGGGAAAGCCCCTAAGAATAAGGTGTCTAAAACAGTGCCTGCCGATATAATCTTATCAAAATACCCAGATTAAATGATTCCTCAAGGCTAAATATGTGTTAATAATGAATCGATTTAGCCCAGAAAAAGTCTACAGTCTTAATAAGCCCTTGTGAAGCCCTTATTTACTATCTTAATAAACATGGCTTACCGGATCCCATAGGGAAAATGACAGCTTCCAGCATTACATCGTCTTGTTAGAATGTGTCATACCTCAAGCAGCAAGAGACTGCTCACTGTTCCCCCAACTGAAGTTAATTCCTCTCAACAGTCCTGTGTGGAACAGCCATGGATTTTAGTAACGGTTGCTAAAATCATTTTCCTCATACAAACAGAAATCTTCATCTCTTTTCTGTTTCTGAGTAAATAGTACATACCAGCACTATTTTAAAATAACAAACTCTTGATTGAATAATAAAAACTACAGTTAAACACTAAAAAACTCTAAGCCATCTCCGTGGAGATGTTGCCTGTACAACGGCAAAGAGAATGACTGGGGTAGGCGGAGCCTAGGAGGGATCATGTGACCAGCTTTGCTGGGCTCTTTGCCATTTCCTGTTGGGGAAGAGAATATCCCACAAGTAAGGATGACGCCGTGGACCGGACACACCTATGTTGGAGAAAAAAGGTTTTAGGCCTTTTTTCCCCTTAATATTTTTTTGGGTCAGTTTGTAAAATGTTTTTTTTTTCTTTTCTTTTTTTCATAGCAATTCTAAAGAAAATGGCCAGGCTAGCAAAACACTTGCATACAGGTGGGTTGAATTGCAAGCATCTCATACCATTTTCTCCCTGAGAGCTGAGAGAAGTGAGAGAAAAGAAGGGGAGGGGAGAAAAGGGAGGGAAAGAAGGAATTGAGGGAGAAGAGAAAAGTGGGTAGGGAGAGGAGAAAATGGGGGACGGAAAGAAGGGAGGAAAAGAAAGTGATAGAAGGGAGCAAGGGAGGGAGTTGAGAGAAAGAAGGGAGGGAGGGAGGAAGGAAGGAAGGGAGGGAAAGAAATAAGGGAGGGAGTTGAGGGAGGGAGTGAGTTGAGAAAGGGAAAGAAGGGAGAGAGGAAGGGAGGGAAAGAAGAATACACTTTGAAAACTATCACTGCCCTTTACATGCAACAACATATATTAATTACCATCATTCAAGCAATGAAACGTTTTAAGTGTCCGTTTTACTATTTACTCTGTGGGTTCATGAATGCAGTGAAAGCTAGTTATTACTAACTAACATACATTAGCAATGAGAGTTTATGATTAAACATCAAAAGCTGATCTAAGCAGTGCACAGACGCATCCAGTCTGTTAGTTACTAGGACCTGCAATAAGCACTGCGCTCACAGATCCACCACAGCTGACAAGGGAAGGCAGCATATCGGCACAAGGTCTTCTCCAGCCTCACCTTGTAAGCAAGTTTCTCACCAAGAACGCTTCCACTGCAAAAATGCCAGCAGCTCTAAATGAAGCAACGGTTTAAAGGAGCACTGCCTGTAAAGATTGACCTTAATCAGTGCACGTGTCTTGTCTTCTCTGTAAAAGCCTGCACTTTATCGCTCACTGTACTGTGTGCTTGCTTTTAGAGAGAGGATAGGGCAGATGTGCTGCCCCTCCCAAATCTCCTGCCCTAGGCACCGGGCTTGTTGGCCTAGGCCATAATACGCCCCTGTCTCACCCATGTGTTCAGTTATAAACCAGTAGTGCATTTCTGCTCCTTCAACAAATGATACCAAGAGAATGAAATACATTTGATAATAGAAGTAAATGGAAAGTTGTTTAAATTGTATGTAAATCATGAAATACATTTTTTGGGTTCCATGTCCCTTTAAAGGGACTCTGAACCCACATTTTTTCTTTCATGATTAAGATAGAGCATGCAATTTTAAGCAACTTTCTAATTTACTCCTATTATCAACTTTTCTTTGTTGTCTTGCAATCTTTATTTGAAAAAGAATGCATCAGCTGTTTTTTTTTGGTTCAGTATGCTGGACAGCACTTTTTTATTGGTGGATGAATTTATCCACCAATCAGCAAGAACAACCTAGTTTGTTCACAAAAAATGGGCCGGCATCTAAACTTACATTCTTGCATTTCAAATAAAGATACCAAGAGAATGAAGAAAATTTGATAATAGGTGTAAATTAGAAAGTTGCTTAAAATGTCATGTTCTATCTGAATCATGAAAGAAATATTTTTGGTTCAGTGTCCCTTTAAGGTTGCCCCACCATAGCATTTACCCTGTGGCAAATCTAGTTCCACTTCTGATAGCAGCCACATGTAACAAAAATAAATGATTAGCCTTTTTCTGATGATCACACCAACCTTCAGTTAAAAATGCTCTGGACCATGTGTCCCCCACTTCATCCTAGAAAAAATATATATGTGGGGAGCCTGAAAGTGGCAAGGTTACATCTTGTCAAGGCTCATCACAATTTGCTGGAATACAATATTCACCTTTAAAGGCACAGACCTAAGGAATCAAACATCAGGACATCTATGTATTAACTATGGGAAGGTTGCAGTCCTTAAAGGACATGATATACACATGTTAAAGCACTTGAAAGTGATGCAGCATAGCTTTAAAAAGCGGACTAGAAAATATTGCTATGTAAAAAAGGAAGATATCAAAAATTAAAATTTCCCCAGTAGCCACATCCCATTGTAAAGGGACTTTAAGCACCCAATCAGGATGCTATTACTGGGACTTGCAGGGGAGTGTGCATCTGGCATGTACAGGCACAGTCATGTTATTTCCCTCTTCAGTTGACAAGGACAGTCTACACTAAAAATGTTAAAAGATGTACATTCATCAGGGATTACAGTGGCAACCTGTTGCTAGTATTGCTACAGTTGCGGGGGCAGCATCTTATTGGAGCAATGACTTATCTAATCTTATCCTAGAGGAGACTACTGTAGAGGAGATCCAAGACAGGATCAAGGCTCTTAAGCTAGCTAATACCTTTATTTGTGATGCCAATATGCAAGTTCTTAGGCTGGGTGCTAAGATTTGTTGTTCCCTCTTTTTGTCCTAACCCTTCTTCCCAGAAGGAACGTCTTTTGCATAACTTGGATGTTGTGCGTGCTCTTAAATTTTATCTTCAAGCAACTAAGGATTTTCAGCAGTTTTCTGCCCTGTTTGTTGTTTTCTCTGGTAAAAGTAAGGGTCAGAAGGCCACTTCTACTTCTCTTTCTCTCTGTTTGAGAAGTGTTATACGTTTAGCTTATGAGACAGCAGGACAGCAACCTCCTGAGAGAATTACAGCTCATTCTACTAGAGCTGCTTCATCTTCATGGGCTTTCAAAAAACAGAATTTTTGCTTACCTAATAAATTACTTTCTCCAACGGTGTGTCCGGTCCACGGCGTCATCCTTACTTGTGGGATATCTCTTCCCCAACAGGAAATGGCAAAGAGACCCAGCAAAGCTGGCCATATAGTCCCTCCTAGGCTCCGCCCACCCCAGTCATTCGACCGACGGACAGGAGGAAATATATATAGGAGAAACCATATGGTACCGTGGTGACTGTAGTTAGAGAAAATAATTCATCAGACCTGATTAAAAAACCAGGGCGGGCCGTGGACCGGACACACCGTTGGAGAAAGTAATTTATCAGGTAAGCATAAATTCTGTTTTCTCCAACATTGGTGTGTCCGGTCCACGGCGTCATCCTTACTTGTGGGAACCAATACCAAAGCTTTAGGACACGGATGAAGGAAGGGAGTAAATCAGGTTACCTAAACGGAAGGCACCACAGCTTGCAAAACCTTTCTCCCAAAAATAGCCTCCGAAGAAGCAAAAGTATCAAATTTGTAAAATTTGGCAAAAGTGTGCAGTGAAGACCAAGTCGCTGCCTTACATATCTGGTCAACAGAAGCCTCGTTCTTGAAGGCCCATGTGGAAGCCATAGCCCTAGTGGAGTGAGCTGTGATTCTTTCAGGAGGCTGCCGTCCGGCAGTCTCATAAGCCAATCGGATGATGCTTTTAAGCCAAAAGGAAAGAGAGGTAGAAGTCGCTTTTTGACCTCTCCTTTTACCAGAATAAACAACAAACAAGGAAGATGTTTGTCTGAAATCTTTTGTAGCCTCTAAATAGAATTTTAGAGCACGGACTACGTCCAAATTGTGTAACAAACGTTCATTCTTTGAAACTGGATTCGGACATAAAGAGGGTACAACTATCTCCTGGTTAATATTTTTGTTAGAAACAACCTTAGGAAGAAAACCAGGCTTAGTACGCAAAACCACCTTATCTGCGTGGAACACCAGATAGGGCGGAGAACACTGCAGAGCAGATAACTCTCAAACTCTTCTAGCAGAAGAAATTGCAACCAAAAACAAAACTTTCCAAGATAGTAACTTAATATCTATGGAATGTAAAGGTTCAAACGGAACCCCTTGAAGAACTGAAAGAACTAGATTTAGACTCCAGGGAGGAGTCAAAGGTCTGTAAACAGGCTTGATCCTAACCAGAGCCTGCTTAAACTTGTCAACAAAGCACAAAAAACGTTTTAAAACAAAACCGTTACTGTCTCTTTAAATTTTAAACAGAAAACACTTTATTACTGAATAAGTGAAAAAGTATGAAGGAATTGTTCAAAAATTACCACAGTGTCTTAAAGCATTAATAGTATTGCACACCAAATTTCAGAGCTTTAACCCTTAAAATAACGGAACCGGAGCCGTTTACAAAATTTAACCCCTATACAGTCCCAGCTATAGCCTTTGCTGAGACCCAACCAAGCCCAGAGGGGAATACGATACCAATTGACGCCTTCTAGAAGCTTTTCCAGCAAATTTCAGATCCTCACACATGCATCTGCATGCCCTGCTCTCAAAAAACAACTGCGCAGTAATGGCGCGAAAATGAGGCTCAGTCTACAACTAGGAAGGCCCCCTGACTGGAAAAGGTGTCTAACATAGTGCCTGCCGTTTAATAAACGTTCCCCAAGTTTATAAATGCAAATTGTCAGCATAAATATGAATAAAATGCCCAAATAAAGCAATCGATTTAGCCCATAAAAATGTCTACCAGTTTTTTAGCCCATATTAAGCCCTTTATTCTGTTTGTTTGACTAAGAAAATGGCTTACCGGTCCCCATGAGGGGAAATGACAGCCTTCCAGCATTACATGGTCTTGTTAGAAATATGGCTAGTCATACCTTAAGCAGAAAAGTCTGCTAACTGCTTCCCCCAACTGAAGTTACTTCATCTCAACAGTCCTATGTGGAAACAGCAATCGATTTTAGTTACTGTCTGCTAAAATCATCTTCCTCTCACAAACAGAAATCTTCATCCTTTTCTGTTTCAGAGTAAATAGTACATACCAGCACTATTTTAAAATAACAAACACTTGATAGAAGAATAAAAACTACATTTAAACACCAAAAAACTCTTAACCATCTCCGTGGAGATGTTGCCTGTGCAACGGCAAAGAGAATGACTGGGGTGGGCGGAGCCTAGGAGGGACTATATGGCCAGCTTTGCTGGGACTCTTTGCCATTTCCTGTTGGGGAAGAGATATCCCACAAGTAAGGATGACGCCGTGGACCGGACACACCAATGTTGGAGAAATGAAGCTTCTGTAAAGTAAATCTGCGAGGCGGCTACTTGCTCCTCCATACATACTTTTTCCAAATTCTACAAATTTGATAATTTTGCCTCAGCTGAGGCTACCTTTGGGAGAAAAGTTCTTCAAGCGGTGGTGCCTTCAGTTTAGGTCCGCCTGTCTTGTTCTCCCTCCCTATTCATTCTGTGTCCTCTAGCTTGGGTATTGGTTCCCACTAGTAATTAGAATGTTTTGTGAACTTTCCATGCCATAGGAAAGAAAACAAAATTTATGCTCACCTGATAAATTTATTTCTTTACGGGCATGGAGAGTCCACGACCCGCCATTATTCAATTTAAGACGGCGGTTTTTGTGTATAGTCCTCAGGAACCGCTATACCCTTGTGTTATCTTCTTTTTCCGTTTTCCTTCGGCCAAATGACTAGGGGTTATGGGTAAGGAAAGTGATACTTAACAGCTCTGCTGGGGTGCTCTTTGTTTTGTGGACTCTCCATGCCCGTAAATTTATCAGGTAAGCATACATTTTGTGTTTTTTTGCATTAGAAAAAAAGTTAAAGCCATGCATTTTGCTTTTGAAGCATACAGGAAGTGTCAAGTGCTGAATGCTGACAAGCTGATGATCACACCTCCCACTGCTATGTTGGGGGACAATAACTCACCATTCAAGCAAAGGACCTGGTGCCAAGAATTGTGAGTCTGATATAACCTACTGCCATACTTTGTGTATGGTAATGCTATTTATGAGCTATAACATCACCTGGTGATATAGTGACAGTATTATTGGTGTATTGTGTGGCAAACAGTCAATTTTGTTAGCCACTGTGGTATACAATGATGAACAGAGCAATAGATTATTGTTAAATTTGATATAACAATTGATAAAATCACTTGTAACACAAGGAACACATTTGTATCCATCTCCCTTTTGTCACAGAATTATTGTGTTAAGCAAATTACAAGTAATAAAGAATTGTTGAATATTTGACTGGAAGTGGTGGGTGAGAGATTAATTTGTAGTGAGAAGTGGTGGGGGAGAGATTAATTTGTAGTGAGTACTCAATAAACAAGAAATTCAATGTGTTTGTCAAGTTTAATTTGTTTTGTGTCACAAAATGTAATCATTTGACATAAAAAATACAACAAATTATTAAATGTAGCCATCCTATCAGCAAGTGGTACCCAGGTTCTGAACCAAAAATGATCCGGCTCCTAATTTACATTTCAGCTTATTTTAATAAAGATACCAAGAGAACAAAGAAAAAATCATAATATGAGTAAATTAGAAAGTTGCTTAAAATTGCATGTGATATCTAAATCATGAAAGAAAAAAAAATGGGTTTAGTATCCCTTTAACGTTTTTTCACTGTAAGAGAAATGAAATCATGGATCCCCGTTGCCTAAAGAGGTAGTGACTGCCAACACCTTAGATACATTTTAAAATGGCGTAGATTCATTTTTGGTTAAAAACAGAATTCAGGGTACTTGTGTTAAATAGGTAGGTTTTCAGTTTGTATTAATGTAAATTAAATTGGCAGCTTCTTTATTGAAATCAGGTAGAATCTGTATAGGTTGAACTCTATAGACTTTTGTCTTTTTTTCAACCTATACTATGACCAAGAATTTGGTGTACTAACCAAGCTTGGGGTGCTCAAAATGTAGTTTTATGATTTAAAATACTAAGATTTATTTTTATATCCATGTGCTCTAATTGATTTAGGAGAGTCAATTGCCAAAATAGAATAAAAAGGACATTGCACTGCAGGGTGGATTTGATTTAAATTAAATTGATTTAAATCACAATTTTAATCACTAGTCAGTAAGACCTATTTAAATCATGGTTTTCTTTTTTAGATTAACTTTTCAGATAATTTTCCAGTTATATTGGACCATTACTGATCTGATTATATATAATTAAAATGCAATGCAAAGATAGTTCATTGAAATGAATTAAATTACTGTGAGGTTAAAGGGACACAGAATCCAAATTTTTTCCATGCAGCGATTTCATCCTTATACTCCACCCCTGCAGCCTACATTAGACTGGTGGGATATCAATATAGGACTGTATCAATTTGTAATGGAACTAGACAGGGGTGCCCACTATCCCCATTGCTTTTTGCCCTCTGTATTGAACCCCTTGCGATCAAAATAAGAGATTGTTTAGATATAACAGGTATAACAATAGGGACCAATCAATACAAGATGGCCTTATTCGCAGATGACATGATACTGACTTTGACGAAACCTCTACTGTCATTACCCCCCTATACTCCAAGTTACAGAGATTTAGCACCCTATCAGGCTACAAAATAAATGATGATAAATGTGAGGCAATAGGTATTTATATACCAAACACCACCAAATAATTACTCAAAATCAACTTCTCTTTTAAATGGGCAAACAAGTATATTTAGTATCTAGGAATAAACATCACAGCTGATGTTCATAGTCTCTATCGCTACAACTACAAACCCCTAATGACCCAAGTAAAACAACTTATGACTAAATGGTCCAGATACAAAATCTCACTACTGGGACGAATTGTAGCAACTAAAATGACGACCCTGCTGAGACTGCTCTCTCTCTTTAGACCATTACCCGTCTCAGTTCCAATTACAGACCTTAAAGGGACAGTCTAGTATAAATTAAACTTTCATTATTCAGATAGGACTTTTAATTTGAATCAACTTTCCAATTTACTTTTAAACTTGTAAACTGTCCCTTTAATAACTTACAAAGGGACATTCAGGCCTTCATCTGGAATAATAAAAGAGCAAGGATCAACAAACAAATATTAGCCAGACACAAATCAGGGGGTGGGCTGGGTCTACCACATTTGGTCTCATACTAAAATGCGGCCAGAATGGCACAAACTGCCCTGTGGCATAATAGATTGGGGGATATCCAATCGATACAATTGGAAGCGGACACATTTATCAATGGTAAGTTTCTCTCATACATCTGATCACAACACATGGTTTCGCTATTTCCCATTGAGATCTAGAGTAGCAGAGATGATTAGAAAAGCACTCACACATAGATTCACATCTTTTGAAATTATCTCCCTTTCAAAACAGAGACCAAAGAGATCAATAGTCAAACTGTACCCCATATTTAATAAATCAGACCCCATCATCAAAACAGCACACATGCTCAAATGGGAAAAAGAACTAAGTAAAGAATGGCCAGTTCCAGTATGGGTCGAGACACTGAGAAGAGGGAGCTCATTTACTATTAGCTCCCCATTACAAGAAAATTACATAAAGACTGCGTTCAGATGGTACCTACATCCCTCCAGATTAATCAAAACGAGAGGTGCGGACAATAATCTTTGTTTCAGAGGTTGCGGGGAGGAGGGGACATATTTACATACATGGTGGCATTGTAACAAAATACAACCCTTCTGGAAAGACACAGCTAATTTAATAGGTACAATTTTTGACAAAGATATAGAATTGCTACCTGAGAACGCACTATTACATTTTCCATTAACAGGGCATACCTCTAGTCAAAATAAGTTGACTGCTATAATCTGAACAGTCACCAGAATGTGCCTCGCCAAATACTGGAATACAGAACCCCTAGGATTCTTCCTAATAGAATGAAAAATAGATAATTTTTATAAGATGTCTAGCTAGCAGTGACTTAAGAACCAATTCCTCACCATATGGGAGCCATGGATTATGTTCACAGAAGCGAGAGATAGACACATATAGACGAAAGTAAGATAGAATACCTACTAATGGATAATGAGTTTATTATTGTACAACGTAACTAGTTGTGAACAAATATTGAGAGAAATATCAGTTATATTTGCAAATGTTGATTTTTTCCATGTGACATAGTTTAAAATGTTTGTGAACTGCATGTGGTTGGCAACCGTTAGATTCTAATATGTGAAAAAACAATTGTATTAACGAAAAAATGTAAAATGTAAGAGACTTAAAGGACCAGTCAACACAGTAGATTTGCATAATCAACAAATGAAAGATAACAAGACAATGCAATAGCACTTAGTCTGAACTTCAAATGAGTAGTAGATTTTTTTTCAGACAATTTTAAAAGTTATGTCTCTTTCCACTGAGCTTGCATTCTATTGGCTGTTCCGATCAGCCAATAGAATGCAAGCTCAATCTGATTGGCTGATTAGATCAGCCAATCGGATTGAACTTGAATCTGATTGGCTGATTGAATCAGCCAATCAGATTTTCTTACCTTAATTCCGATTGGCTGATAGAATCCTATCAGCCAATCGGAATTCGAAGGAAGCCATCTTGGATGACGTCATTTAAAGGAAACTTCATTCGTCGTTCAGTCGTCGGACCAGCTGGATGTTCCGCGTCGGAGGGCTGAAGAAAGAAGATTGAAGATGCGCTTGGAGGAAAACTTCGCCCCGATGGAGGACCTCTTCTTTGCCGCTTGGATGAAGACATCGCCGGGATGCAAGACTTCTTCTTTGCCGCTTGGATGAAGACATCGTCGGATGGAAGACTTCTTCTTTGCCGCTTGGATGAAGACATCGCCCAGATTGGATGAAGAGTTCGGCCCGGCTGGGTGAAGACGACTCAAGGTAGGGAGATCTTCTGGGGCTTAGTGTTTTTTTAAGGGGGGTTTGGGTGGGTTTAGAGTAGGGGTATGTGGGTGGTGGGTTTTAATGTTGGGGGGTGGTATTGTGGGTTAGGGTTAGGCAAAAGAGCTGTTAACTTTGGGGCATGCCCCGCAAAAGGCCCTTTTAAGGGCTGGTAATAGAGCTGTTAACTTTTGTAATTTAGAATAGGGTAGGGAAAATATTTTATTTGGGGGGGCTTTATTATTTTATTAGGGGGCTTAGAATAGGTGTAATTAGCTTAAAATTCTTGTAATCTTTTTTTATTTTTTGTAATTTAGTGTTTTGTTTTTTTTGTAATTTAGTTTAGTGTATTTAATTGTATTTTAGTTTAGAGATTTGTAGTTTATTTAATTTATTGATAGTGTAGGTGTATTTGTAACTTAGGTTAGGATTTATTTTACAGGTAAATTGGTAATTATTTTAACTAGGTAGCTATTAAATAGTTATTAACTATTTAATAGCTATTGTACCTAGTTAAAATAAATACCAAGTTACCTGTAAAATAAATATAAACCCTAAAATAGCTACAATGTAATTATTAATTATATTGTAGCTATCTTATGGTTTATTTTATAGGTAAGTATTTAGATTTAAATAGGAATATTTTAATTAATAATATTAATATTTATTTAGTTATGGGTGTTAGTGTTAGAGTTAGATAGGGTTATTATACTTTATATAAATATATATATATATATATATATATATATATAATAACTATATTAACCCTAATATAATTAGGGTTAATATAGTTAATATATATAATATAATAACTATATTAACTATATTAACCCTAATATAATTAGGGTTAATATAGTTAATATA
Organism: Bombina bombina; assembly: GCF_027579735.1. Taxonomy (NCBI): domain Eukaryota; kingdom Metazoa; phylum Chordata; class Amphibia; order Anura; family Bombinatoridae; genus Bombina; species Bombina bombina. The sequence goes on from NC_069499.1 coordinate 1,389,998,791, forward strand.
GGTGGCGGCGGTGTAGGGGGATTAGATTAGGGGTTAATGTATTTAATATAGGTGGCGGCGGTGTAGGGGGACTAGATTAGGAGTTAATACATTTATTATAGGTGGCGGTGGTGTAGGGGGATTAGATTAGGGGTTAATGTATTTAATATAGGTGGCGGTGGTGTAGGGGGATTAGATTAGGGGTTAATGTATTTAATATAGGTGGCGGTGGTGTAGGGGGATTAGATTAGGGGTTAATACATTTATTATAGGTGGCGGCGGTGTAGGGGGATTTAGATTATAGGCAAAAGAGCTGTTTACTTTGTGACAAAGCCCTGCCAAAAGCCCTTTTAAGGGCTGGTAAAAGAGCTGATTACTTTGGGGCAAAGCCCCGCAAAAAGCCCTTTTAAGGGCTGGCAATAGAGCTGTTTACTTTGGGGTAATGCCACGCAAAAAGCCATTTTCAGGGCTATTTGTAGGGTTAGACTTAGGTTTAGTGGTAGGGATAGTTTAGTATTTTAGGGGTTAAATAATTTAATATAGGTGGCGGCAGTATAGAGGGATTAGATTAGTGGTTAATAATTTAATATAGGTGGCGGCGGTATAGTGGGATTAGATTAGGGGTTAATAATTTTAATATAGCTGGCGGCGGGGTAGGAGCTCACATTTAGGGGGTAGTTAATGTAGGTGGCGGCGGTGTAAGGGGCTCACATTAGGGGGTAAATAATGTAGGTGGCAGCGGTGTAAGGGGCTCACATTAGGGGGTAGATAATGTAGATGGCGGCGGTGTAAGGGGCTCACATTAGGGGCTAGTTAATGTAGGTGGCGGCGGTGTAAGGGGCTCACATTAGGGGGTAGGTAATGTAGATGGCGGTGGTGTAGGGGCTCACATTAGGGGGTTATACATTTAATGTAGGTGGCAGCGGGGTCCGGGGGTAGCGGTATAGGGGTTAAATACTTTATTAGGGATTGTGGCGGGGGATCGCTGTTGACAGGTAGATAGACATTGCGCATGCGTTAGGTGTTTTATTTAGCAGCTAGTTTAGGGAGTTATGGGGCTCCAATAGACAGCGTAAGGCTTACTACGCCTGCAATTTGTGGCAAGGTGAAAATGGAGTAGAATTTCTCCATTTTCGCCACCTAAGTCCTTACCTTGTATATTGGATACCAAACTGCGCTGGTTTGGTATACCTGTCTATGGGCCAAAAAACTATGGCCAAAGGCAGAAATATACGAGCGTAACTTCTATGTTACGCCGTATATGTGATACCAAACCAGAGCATAATTTGGCGTCGCTGGCTTTTGCGGGCGACGCTGCATATCGGATCGAGGCCCAAGTGTCAACTTTTTTCAAAAAAGAAAAGTTACAAATTCCATGTGCATATACAAAGTCATAAATGGTAACACAATATAAATATACATAAATATATAGGGAAATGTAGGAGATTGCAGAGCGGTAAACTCAGATATAATACTGCTCAGGTAACCTTGGCTTTATTCAACTTTTAGAAAAATGTAAATCTTATCATTTCCCCCTAATGTGGAGTGTAAAAATAAACTAAAAAAAGTTGTGCCCCTTGGACCTCTAGTATTTTTATATATTAGTATAGGGAAATTATAGGGGATATGTAACAAATAGAAAAATATAGAGACGTTCTTGGACCCTCAGTAATATATTGTATAATTGAGACAAAACGTAGGGCTAAAAAAAGCAAACAAATAATAAAGCGATATATGTCACATAAGGTTACAATCATATACATCAATATAGATAGATCAATAGTTTCAACAATATAGAATGAAAGTTCTATAGGATATATTTTCATATGCTTACAAAGCTCTATTTGGGGGGTGATCTTTGGGTTAAAGGGACAGTCAACACCAGAATTTTTGTTGTTTTAAAAGATAGATAATCCCTTTATTAACCATTCCCCAGTTTTGCATAACTAACACTGTTATACTAATATACTTTTTACCTCTGTGATTAACTTGTATCTAAGCTTCTTCTGACAGCCCCCTGATCACATGACATTTTATTAATTATCTATTGACTTTCATTTTTGCCAATTAGTGCAGTGTCTGCCACAATTCATGGGCGTGATCACAATATTATCTATATGGTTTACATGAACTAGCTCTCCCCTGCTGTTAAAAGCAAATAAAAAAAGCATGTGATAAGAAGCAGCCTTGAAGGGCTTAGAAATGATCATTTGAGCCTTTCTAGGTTTAGCTTTCAAATAAGAATACCAAAAGAACAAAGCAAAATTGGTGATAAAAGAAATTAGAAAGTTGTTTAAAATTGCATGCCCTATTTGAAACATGAAAGTTTTTTGGGGACTTGACTGTCCCTTTAAGTAAACTAGTAGAAACCATGTTGGCTAAGTATAAGGGATATCAAGCCTTTAACTATGGAGCGTGTAGATTTAAATGTCTGGTATCAGATTGCAGGTATTATATGGCTAACAGAGAATAGGATTCAGTACTACGCTTTAATTCCCCCTTATTATGGGATACATGTGTATAACTCAAAAAAAAAATACATAATGTTAGAACAGGCAGTTGCACCAAACCATACTTATCATACATGGCATAACTATCAGGAAGAAATTGTGCATACATATAGATAACTATTGCCTCACTAATATTGTCCACTTTTTGCAGCTGCATAATGTGCTTCAGGTTAGTAAGCATGATACATCATATAAGCTGTCAGAGCTCTGCTCCTTCGTGTGCCTGGAGTTGAACCTGAAATATACAGTCTCTGGCTGTTTGCCTTACACCTTGAGCCACTAGATGGCTGAGGCTCTGTGAGTGACTTATTGAATCATACTGCCTGCACATGCTTACACCCTAGCTCCAATATAGACCAGATTATTCAGCACCAGTGTCTCCTGTGCTAGCTGCTGGGATTCACACCTAAGCCCAAGGAACAATATACATTAAAAAATGCAGCAGCACCAGAAAAGTGAATTAATATTTATTCAAGTGCAACAAAATAAATGCAACGTTAACGTTTCTGACAATATAGTCCTTAATCATGCCTGATTAAGGACTATATTGTCCGAAACGTTAACGTTGCATTTATTCTGTTGCACTTGAATAAATATGAATTCACTTTACTGGTGCTGCTGCATTTTTTAATTGATTACTCTCTAGCTCCACCTACCTGCCAGATGCAGGCAGTTAGCTAATCAGCAGCCTATAAAAGGATGTTTCCTGCTTCCTGTCTTTGCCCGTGTATGGTTCTCTGTATCCTGGGTGCGCTACTTCTGGTATTCTACTGTTTGCTGCTGATCTCTGCATGGAAATTTGACTACTTACTGCTTGCCTTCTGCCCTGACCTCTTGGACCGTCCTGACTTCTCTTTTGGCTCTTCCTTTTGGTACCTTTTCTGACCATCCTGTTTACTGCTCATTGGCCTGTTTCTGACTCTCCTGAGGATTCTGCCTCACTTTGTGCCCGCCTGTTGCCGATTCGGACTTCTGACTACTTCTCTGTGTTTGTGCCCTACTCTGCCTACTAGCAGCAAGTTTTCCTGGGAACCTCCTTGCCTCTGGGTCCTTTACTCATCACCTCTGGTTGCTGGACTTTCTACCTGTCACTTCACCTGGTGCTGGGATAAGAAGACTACTGGCCAGGCAATTGGAGTGGCAGGTGAATTTCCGTGCTGGCTTATGAGCTTTACATTTTTGCATTTTTACACAGTTTTACACAAAATATATTTTCTTTTTAAAAATGCACTCAACAATATATAGTAATCCATCCAATGCAAACATGTACAGCTCCTGCTTTGTATTATGCACCCTATCCTGATGCACATTATACAGCTGTAAAAAAATAGGCAATATTAATGATCTGTGAGTGTGCACAGCTTATGTCCCAGGCAGTGAAAATACTTGCGATCCCAGATGGCAGCCCCAAGAACAAAGAGGTAGAGCTTCAGTATCTGGCACCTTAAAGCTATTAAAACCGGAAAATAGGTTTGAAAAGAGCTGCAGGAACAGGATGAACTGCAATAACATAGTGAGTAGTAGCCATTCTAGGGTATTTTTACCCAGCAGTTTTATGTCCCTTTAAGGGGAACATTCATTCTACTATTCAAATGTCAAAATACAGACATGTGCTTATCCCTAGCCATCATACAGGGTCCCTCCTTGCATTAACTGCATCAGCCTTGTGACATTTAATCAAGTGCTTTTTCAAGGCCTTCCACCTACTATTTGTTTTTCCTTGTTGCCTGTATTGCATTACAGCTCCTTGTATTGTGCCTTTTGTATGGATGTTGTAAACTGTACAAGCATTATTGATGTTCTGTACACAAATCTTTTGTACATTGAATATCCCATCAAATACAATACACAGTGTCCTCACAATTACAGGCACCTGGATCAATACACTCTATTAAGCTAGAATATTGGTCAAGAGAGAGCAAATCACATTGAGTTTAATATGGCTCCTAATTTAGATTGAGTTGTTTAATTAAGTTGCTGTGACGCTTAAATCAGTCCTGACATTTTGATACCTCTACTCAGTGTAGAATTGCCTGTTCTGGGTAATTGGTTATTTCCATTTACCCTTCTGCTGACCTAGTGTTCATGGTATTTTTAACCCAACTTTTTTTGCAGAACAGCTAAAAAAAAAATGAACTGTTCAGCTGACCCACAGTGATTTAATGTTGTGGTGAATGAATACAAGTGCTCATTCAGCTGAAATCTGTAGTGACTATATATTTACTTGTCAATATTGTGATATGATAATTAAGTGAACTGTAATGAAGTAGCAGCAAGTAAAACGCCAGCACAGCAATGTAAACTGCGCAGCATCCTCTGTAATGCTGTGGCATGATCACTTATGTCTAACGTCTGCCTAATATCTACTTCCTTAAACAGAAAATTTACTCAGGAAAGCAAAAACATCCTTTCAAATGGACTTGGATATCTATCTCCCCCCCCCCCCCACCCCCACTAGGAGCTTGACCTCTTTAGCTGATTCTTGTTTACATAGCTTTTCTGTAGCCAACAATGCAGTATAGATATCTTCAGCATAGGTGGCAGTTTTAGTAGGCAAAATCAGCTATTTTTTTAATGACAAAATAAAGGCAACTGCTTGTATTTTCTACATTATTAGACAACTTCAAATGGCTTACTACACACCTGCATACCTTTTGTCACTAGTCATTACTTTTAATATTAATTAATATAATATTGTATATTACAATTAAATTGTAATTATTTAGTGAACCTTATTCTCACTTTATCACTATCTTAATTACCGTAGTACGACTACTGCATGAAACTCTGACTATCAAAGACCCCCTACTGCAAACACCTCCCTAAAACCATTCCAATTATCTGTCCCCTCATTGCAGTTACCCTAACCACAACCTTCTCTATTCCAACTAATCCTAATCTTTAGCTCATAATCACTTTATGCCCCTCAAAGAGCTACCCCCCAACCTCTGCTTACCACAATACTCCTAAACACCATGCAGCCAAAACTCCCCCAGTAGGCCTAAATCCTTACCAGTAAATATAAAAATAAGAGAGTCTGGCACAGAAAAGAACGTCACCTGCAACTGCCACCATGCAAAAGAAAACTGAAGTCTGAAACTACCCCTAAGCACATAGGCCTAGATTTAGAGTTCGGCGGTAGCCGTCAAAACCAGCGTTAGAGGCTCCTAACGCTGGTTTTGGCCGCCCGCTGGTATTTGGAGTCAGTGATTAAAGGGTCTAACGCTCACTTTACAGCCGCGACTTTTCCATACCGCAGATCCCCCTACGCCATTTGCGTATCCTATCTTTTCAATGGGATCTTTCTAACGCCGGTATTTAGAGTCGTTTCTGCAGTGAGCGTTAGAGCTCTAACGACAAGATTCCAGCCGCCTGAAAATAGCAGGAGTTAAGAGCTTTCTGGCTAACGCCGGTTTATAAAGCTCTTAACTACTGTACCCTAAAGTACACTAACACCCATAAACTACCTATGTACCCCTAAACCGAGGTCCCCCCACATCGCCGCCACTCGATTAAAATTTTTAACCCCTAATCTGCCGACCGCCACCTACGTTATACTTATGTACCCCTAATCTGCTGCCCCTAACCCCGCCGACCCCTATATTATATTTATTAACCCCTAACTTGCCCCCCATAACGTCGCCGCAAGCTACTTAAAATAATTAACCCCTAATCTTCCGACCGCAAATCGCCGCCACCTACGTTATCCCTATGTACCCCTAATCTGCTGCCCCTAACATCGCCGACCCCTATGTTATATTTATTAACCCCTAATCTGCCCCCCACAACGTCGCCGACACCTACCTACACTTATTAACCCCTAATCTGCCGAGCGGACCTGAGCGCTACTATAATAAAGTTATTAACCCCTAATCCGCCTCACTAACCCTATCATAAATAGTATTAACCCCTAATCTGCCCTCCCTAACATCGCCGACACCTACCTTCAATTATTAACCCCTAATCTGCCGACCGGAGCTCACCGCTATTCTAATAAATGTATTAACCCCTAAAGCTAAGTCTAACCCTAACACTAACACCCCCCTAAGTTAAATATAATTTTTATCTAACGAAATAAATTAACTCTTATTAAATAAATGATTCCTATTTAAAGCTAAATACTTACCTGTAAAATAAATCCTAATATAGCTACAATATAAATTACATTTATATTATAGCTATTTTAGGATTAATATTTATTTTACAGGTAACTTTGTATTTATTTTAACCAGGTACAATAGCTATTAAATAGTTAAGAACTATTTAATAGTTACCTAGTTAAAATAATTACAAATTTACCTGTAAAATAAATCCTAACCTAAGATATAATTAAACCTAACACTACCCTATCAATAAAATAATTAAATAAACTACCTACAATTACCTACAATTAACCTAACACTACACTATCAATAAATTAATTAAACACAATTGCTACAAATAAATACAATTAAATAAACTATCTAAAGTACAAAAAATAAAAAAGAACTAAGTTACAGAAAATAAAAAAATATTTACAAACATAAGAAAAATATTACAACAATTTTAAACTAATTACACCTACTCTAAGCCCCCTAATAAAATAACAAAGACCCCCAAAATAAAAAATTCCCTACCCTATTCTAAAATACAAAAATTACAAGCTCTTTTACCTTACCAGCCCTGAACAGGGCCCTTTGCGGGGCATGCCCCAAGAATTTCAGCTCTTTTGCCTGTAAAAAAAAACATACAATACCCCCCCCCCCAACATTACAACCCACCACCCACATACCCCTAATCTAACCCAAACCCCCTTAAATAAACCTAACACTAATCCCCTGAAGATCTTCCTACCTTGTCTTCACCATCCAGGTATCACCGATCCGTCCTGGCTCCAAGATCTTCATCCAACCCAAGCGGGGGTTGGCGATCCATAATCCGGTGCTCCAAAGTCTTCCTCCTATCCGGCAAGAAGAGGACATCCGGACCGGCAAACATCTTCTCCAAGCGGCATCTTCTATGTTCTTCCATCCGATGACGACCGGCTCCATCTTGAAGACCTCCAGCGCGGATCCATCCTCTTCTTCCGACGACTAGACGACGAATGACGGTTCCTTTAAGGGACGTCATCCAAGATGGCGTACCTCGAATTCCGATTGGCTGATAGGATTCTATCAGCCAATCGGAATTAAGGTAGGAATTTTCTGATTGGCTGATGGAATCAGCCAATCAGAATCAAGTTCAATCCGATTGGCTGATCCAATCAGCCAATCAGATTGAGCTCGCATTCTATTGGCTGTTCCGATCAGCCAATAGAATGCGAGCTCAATCTGATTGGCTGATGGGATCGGCCAATCGGATTGAACTTGATTCTGATTGGCTGATTCCATCAGCCAATCAGAAAATTCCTACCTTAATTCCGATTGGCTGATAGAATCCTATCAGCCAATCGGAATTCGAGGGACGCCATCTTGGATGACGTCCCTTAAAGGAACCGTCATTCGTCGTCTAGTCGTCGGAAGAAGAGGATGGATCCGCGCTGGAGGTCTTCAAGATGGAGCCGGTCGTCATCGGATGGAAGAACATAGAAGATGCCGCTTGGAGAAGATGTTTGCCGGTCCGGATGTCCTCTTCTTGCCGGATAGGAGGAAGACTTTGGAGCACCGGATTATGGATCGCCAACCCCCGCTTGGGTTGGATGAAGATCTTGGAGCCAGGACGGATCGGTGATACCTGGATGGTGAAGACAAGGTAGGAAGATCTTCAGGGGATTAGTGTTAGGTTTATTTAAGGGGGTTTGGGTTAGATTAGGGGTATGTGGGTGGTGGGTTGTAATGTTGGGGGGGGGGTATTGTATGTTTTTTTTTACAGGCAAAAGAGCTGAAATTCTTGGGGCATGCCCCGCAAAGGGCCCTGTTCAGGGCTGGTAAGGTAAAAGAGCTTGTAATTTTTGTATTTTAGAATAGGGTAGGGAATTTTTTATTTTGGGGGTCTTTGTTATTTTATTAGGGGGCTTAGAGTAGGTGTAATTAGTTTAAAATTGTTGTAATATTTTTCTTATGTTTGTAAATATTTTTTTATTTTCTGTAACTTAGTTCTTTTTTATTTTTTGTACTTTAGATAGTTTATTTAATTGTATTTATTTGTAGCAATTGTGTTTAATTAATTTATTGATAGTGTAGTGTTAGGTTAATTGTAGGTAATTGTAGGTAGTTTATTTAATTATTTTATTGATAGGGTAGTGTTAGGTTTAATTATATCTTAGGTTAGGATTTATTTTACAGGTAAATTTGTAATTATTTTAACTAGGTAACTATTAAATAGTTCTTAACTATTTAATAGCTATTGTACCTGGTTAAAATAAATACAAAGTTACCTGTAAAATAAATATTAATCCTAAAATAGCTATAATATAAATGTAATTTATATTGTAGCTATATTAGGATTTATTTTTCAGGTAAGTATTTAGCTTTAAATAGGAATCATTTATTTAATAAGAGTTAATTTATTTCGTTAGATAAAAATTATATTTAACTTAGGGGGGTGTTAGTGTTAGGGTTAGACTTAGCTTTAGGGGTTAATACATTTATTAGAATAGCGGTGAGCTCCGGTCGGCAGATTAGGGGTTAATAATTGAAGGTAGGTGTCGGCGATGTTAGGGAGGGCAGATTAGGGGTTAATACTATTTATGATAGGGTTAGTGAGGCGGATTAGGGGTTAATAACTTTATTATAGTAGCGCTCAGGTCCGCTCGGCAGATTAGGGGTTAATAAGTGTAGGCAGGTGTCGGCGACGTTGAGGGGGGCAGATTAGGGGTTAATAAATATAACATAGGGGTCGGCGATGTTAGGGCAGCAGATTAGGGGTACATAGGGATAACGTAGGTTGCGGCGGTTTACGGAGCGGAAGATTAGGGGTTAAAACTGTAATGCAGGTGTCAGCGATAGCGGGGGCGGCAGATTAGGGGTTAATAAGTGTAAGGTTAGGGGTGTTTAGACTCGGGGTACATGTTAGAGTGTTAGGTGCAGACGTAGGAAGTGTTTCCCCATAGGAAACAATGGGGCTGCGTTAGGAGCTGAACGCTGCTTTTTTGCAGGTGTTAGGTTTTTTTTTCAGCTCAAACAGTCCCATTGTTTCCTATGGGGGAATCGTGCACGAGCACGTTTTTGAGGCCGGCCGCGTCCGTAAGCAACTCTGGTATCGAGAGTTGCATTTGCGGTAAATATGCTCTACGCTCCTTTTTTGGAGCCTAACGCAGCATTTGTTTTAACTCTCGATACCAGAGTTAAATTTATGGTGCGGCCAGAAAAAAGCCCGCGGAGCGTTAACAGCCCTTTTACCGCCAAACTCCAAATCTAGCCGGTAGAAAGGTAGTAAATAAAATATCCCATACATAATAATAGTGTATACAAACGCATACAATTTATATTTATAGTTTATAACTCCTACCGGTGTTTTAGCTCTAATTGATTGCAATAATAAACCTAAAATAGCTATTTGAAATGCATTTAATAATATATAACTGGTGTAATATGTATTTTGGGAACACATTAAAGACATTCACACAGAGGCGTAACTAGAAACCACAGGGTCCAGGTGCAAGAATCTAAGAAGGGCCCCCCCACCCCCCCCACCCCCCACCCAAAAAAAAAGTGAATTTGATATATATCTTTATATATATATATATATATATATATATATATATATATATATATATATATATATATATATATATATATATAATTAAAACACAGAAAAAAAAATGTGAATCAGATTACCCTGTGCCCAAAGTCTGTGAGATGGTCTGACCCACTATTATTGTATATAGTGACACTGTTTAACCCACCAGTACTGTATATAATGAGTCAGTGACACAGTCTGTAATCTGCCGGTGGGATGGCTGGCCTGACCCTACCCGCCCCAGTACTTTATAAAGTGACCACAGTAGTCTGTGACATGGTCCAGCCCCCCCGTACTGTATATAGTGGTACTGTATAGACTAACACTATTTACCCCCCACCCCCCCATGCTGTAGTAACAAGGTTTGTAATTTGCTGGTTCCACAAACATACACACACACACATACATGCATAAATACACACACAGTCACATACATACATACACACAAACACACACACACACACACTCACACACATAAATACCAATGGGTAAAACAGAAACACTAACCCCTGTAGTCAGAGACACTAGTGAAGTATCATGTCACACTCACATATCTGTGCAGGCAGTGGCAGGTCAACGTTTTTTATTGTAAAAAAATATATATATATTTATTTATTTTTTAAGCTGGGCCCCCACCCTTGGGGGCCCAGTCGCAATTGCCATCTCTGCACCCCCTGAAGTTTCGCCCCTGCATTCACAGTACAGTGTCCCTTTAAGCAGAAAGGAAGTGAACCAAAAATGCAATATGTGGAATGACAGATATGAAAAATATACAATTTATAGATCAAAGGCAAATAACCTTGTCCTCAGCCTCTTATTATAGGTCAGGATTGGAGCATAATCAGATAGATTAATCACATGCTCTCAACAAAGCATAGCCTGCAATTTTGGTTATGAGATGAGAACAGGATTTTCCCTAATATTGTTTGCACACTTGTACATTTATAAATAAACAGTCTACATCAATTTGCATATAACGTGAGCTCACTGAACAGGACACAAAAATAAATTTACTTAAATGTAAAAAAAAAATTGTTCCTTCATTTTTTATTTATAATTGAATCCTAATGGAAGATGTGATGATCAAGAAGATTTTGAGATCTAAATATTATTTAGTAGATAGTAATTTGAAAACTCTATTAATTCTTACTCGTTAAGATTCATGAGTGTAGAATATGTATGTGTTGCACATATGCAGAGATGTGTGGGGACATGGGGCGGAGACAGGAAGTACTATGTTATATGCTAAGTGAAACAAAAAGGCAGACAGCATGTCTCACCAGGAGTTGAAATAATAAACAGTTTCTTGCAAAGTTACCTGGCAATGCATCATTGTGTATGCAAGATCTACCTGGTATCAGAAGTGAGTACACTCAGAAATTATGGCTCGAAATCTACGCGGCATAGAACCACTTATCTTTAATACTGACATTGCTAACAATTGACTGAAATTCAAAAGAGCACGGTAAGTGTACAGCAAAGCTGGACTTTCAGACACATAAAAAAAGGTACAAGCTTACACTTTTCTAAGTTTTGCTGGTTCAGACGCACTAGATAAATATGAGTCATTTAATTTTCAAGAGGGTGAGGACAAAGAGGATCCTGAAGTATTAATCAAGAAATTTGATGAGATCTGCTTACTGGACCGTAACGTAATAATAGACAGACATGCATTTAACATGATGGCTCAAAAACCTGAGGAGGGAATTCAATCCTATGTAGCCACATTGCGACTGCTGGCTGCAAAAAATGACTTTGGTGCACTAACAGATGAACTAATCAAGACAGGATTGTCTGTGGCATCCACAAAGACACAGTGCGTGCTCAGTTACTAAGGGGAAAAAAATTGACACTCGAATCAGCCTTCAGAATATGTATGTTGTTTAAGCATTCTGACAGGGCCACTAAGGAACATAAAAAAAAAGACAGAAGTGTTTGTAGTGCGGTGGTGAGCACGCTACTGAGCGCAACAAGTGCCCGGCTTTTAACAAAAGGTGCAGCTCATGCAACAAATGGCATCATTTTGCAAAGTGTTTTAGATCCAAGCCTCAAAATAGTGGTGCGTGGATGGCACCATTAAATGGAACTAAAAAACAAAATATGCATAGAATTAATAAAATTGAAAGTGACGATCACCAAACTTGTTTACTTTGTTAAAGTGTGTACTTAATTGCAAATAAAGGAGAAATATTCACCTCCTTCTCAACAACCTGTAACAAGCAGGTCAAGCTGAAAATGGACACTGGTGCTAAATCCAATTGACCAGTCAAATAAAGTAAACCTGATAGCTGATGACGGTCAAACAATTTAGACACTCGGCACTGCTATGTTGGTTCTTTCAGGGTGCAAGTTGTTATTCCACATAGTGGATAGAAATGTTAGAAGCATGTTAGGCTTACCAGACAGCATGTGCTTAAAGGGATAGGAAAGTCAAAATTAAACTTGCATGATTCAGATAGAGCATGTCATTTTAAGACACTTTTAAATTCACTTCTATTTTCAAATGTGCTTCATTCTCTTAGTATCCCTTGCTAAAAAATGAATACGCACATATCATACAGTAGTGGGAGCTGCTGTTAATTGGTGCCTGGACACATTTGTCTCTTGTGATTGGCTAAATAGATATTTTCAGCTTCCTGTCAGTAGTGCAATGCTGTCCCTTCAGCAATGGAACACAAGAGAATGAAGAAAATTTGATAATAGAATTAAATTGGAAAGTTGTTTAAAATTGTATGTTCTATCTGAATCATAAAAGAAAATTTTGGGGTTTACTATCCCTTTAAATCTCATCCAACTCAGTCCAGAGGTACATGCTGTACAACAACAGGCTCCCGAGATGACTGATTATAAGGATTATCAGTGCATCCTACTGTGTGTGCCCCCGAAGAATCCCACTGGCTATGAAAGACACGGTTACCCAAGAGTTGGAAAGGATGACTAGACTGGGCATCATTTCACCGGTGGAGGAGGCTACCCCTTGGGTGTCTGCCTTGGCTGCAGCAGTAAAAAAAGGTTGGCACTGTCAGTGTATGCATTGATCCTGTACACCTAAATAAGGCTCTCCTGAGGCCTCATCACCCATTAAAGACTATTGTGCAAGTGATCGCTGATATGCCACAGGCAAAGGTTTTTAGCATTTTAGATGCAAAGTGTGGATTCTGGCAAATCCCTCTATATGAGGAATCATCATTACTCATAACATTTATGACCCCATTTGGGAGATACAAATTCTTATGGATGCCATATGGGATTTCAACTAGAAGCAAAGTCTTTCAGAGATGCATGGAATGGTTCTTTGCTGGACAACCATGTGAAATAGTCGTGGATGATATCTTGATTTGGGGCTCCTCCATGGAGGAACATGACAAACGGCTTTGGTGCATACTAGACCGTGTCAGAGCCATCAATATGCAACTCAACCCTACTAAATGCCAGAGGTGTCTCAGAGGTGCCATATGTTGGTCACCTAGTCACAGATAAAGGGGTTAAGCCTGACCCAGAAAAAAACAAAGCCATCCATCAAATGCCAGCCCCAGAGGACAAACATGGATTGCAAAGATTTCTTGGTATGACCAATTATCTCTCAAAGTTCATTCATCACTACAGTGAGATTACGTCTCCCCTCCGTCAGCTTCTGCATCAAGATGCTGATTGGTGTTGGACTGAACAACATGCTACTGCTATGGATACACCTAAAGCACATTTGACTAGTCCACCTGTCCTACAGTATTTTGATGTGCACAAGCCGGTGATATTGTCTGCTGACTCCTCACAGCATGGTCTTGGTGCAGTCTGTCTTCAAGATTGCAAACCTGTGGCATTTGCATCCAGAGCCCTCACTGAGACTGAAGCCCATTATGCACAAATTGAGAAAGATTTAATGGGACTAGTATTTGCCGATGTAAAATTCCATGATTATATCTATGGCCGCCCAGTGACTGTGGAGACGGATCATCAGCCACTCATAACCATACTAAGAAAACCCCTGCACACAGCATCTGCCCGCATATAGCGTATGATGCTTAAATTTCAGTGCTACCACCTGAATGTGATCTATAAACGAGGCCATGAACTGTATGTTGCAGATGCTCTTTCACGTGCACACCCCCACCACTGATAACCCTGATACTATTGAGGATTATGATGTGTTAGCTCTGGATGGGGTGCTGTCGTCCAGAGGGCTTGAGGAACTTAAGCAAAACACATGGGTAGATGCCACCTGTCAGCGCCTCATGGACATCATTCCCAATGGGTGGCCTGGCTCATTCAAGGAAGTCCCATATGAAATCTGACCATTTTACTTTGTGAGGGATGAATTGACAGTGGATAATGGATTAATTTTGCATGGTCAGAGATATTTAATCCCTCACTCTCTCCAGAAAACTCAAATTATGCTTACCTGATAATTTTCTTTTCTTCTGACCGGAAGAGTCCACAGCTGCGTTCATTACTTTTGGGAATTCAGAACCTGGCCACCAGGAGGAGGCAAAGACACCCCAGCCAAAAGCTTAAATACCTCCCCCACTTCCCTCATCCCCCAGTCATTCTGCCAAGGGAACAAGCAACAGTAGGAGAAATATCAGGGTGAAAAAGGTGCCAGAAGAAGAAACTAAATAACGGCCGCCTCATTGATAAAATATGGGCGGGGAGCTGTGGACTCTTCCCGTCAGAAGAAAAAAAAGTGATCAGGTAAGCATAATTTGAGGTTTTCTTCTTAAACGGGAAGAGTCCACAGCTGCATTCATTACTTTTGTGAAAACAATACCCAAGCTATAGAGGACACTGAATGCAAAGAAAGGGCGGGTAGAGAAGGCAGTCCCTTCGAAAGGCACCATAGCCTGGTATTATCCATAAAAAACAGTATAAAAAGAAACAAAGTAACTGCCCATCAGTTAAACAACCGGCAAAGCCGTGCTGGAGACCACTCAAAATCTTTAGATTCCACTGAGCACAATGCCTCTGAAGAGCAAAGTCCCGCAGGCTCCCATCGCATGAACTACCCGAAGAAAGTACCTCCTACCTCCGAAGGAGAGAACGGAGTACCCCAAGGAGATCCAAAGGACCATCAGACTAGGGAAGAAAACCAGAGTGACACTCCCAACCAATGAGAGAGCGATCGCGAGGACGAACAAAATCCACCCTCAGATCCTCAGACACAACACCATATGACTGATGGTGTGCCAAAGAGCCAAAAGCTCCCCAGAACCCTAGTCCAGCAGATACAACGGCTATAACTAGTCGCATACAGGTAGGAAACCCGTATCAGTACCGAAGGTAACCCGGAGCTCACCGATAGGATGGAAAAAAGGGCTTTCTGTGTGTGAAACACAGAATCACAATGGACAGACTCGCGAGCTCCAGCTCCAGGGCAGCAAAACTAACCCTAAACCATCATGGGACCCTATCCCACAGAGAGTGCCGGATATGAATGACAACTCCCGTCCAGGACGAATCCGGACCCCAAAAGACATCCAACACCAGCAGTGAAATGTAACCAGTGGAGGAAGGAACACCCGAGAACCCCCCACCAGGGAGGATAACAGGGCCAACACAAGTACACGATCAGACCCCACTCCGAGATACGGACCCAGCCCAAAAAGGGCTGGCAACATCTGCCTCAACAGAGAACGGAAAGCCTAAGAGGAACGAAACCCTGACCAATTACTAGCATCAGGCATGCTACCATGACTGCCAAACAGCTTATGAGCACACATTCCAGATGCAATAGCTGCAGCTGGTGGTAAACTGCAAACCTTCCGCTTGTTAGGCAGCTAGGCAAACCATCCGGCCACTACAGGTGGCCTATAATAGATACGTCATGCACGGGTCCAAAACCCTTGCACATTTCCCTTCCCTAAAGAAGGAGCACTCCCAAAAAAGGGAGATAGGGTATTGAGCCATAACGATACCCTAGTACCAGAACCAGCCTCCATAGCCTCTAACACACAAGGGAGGAATAAAAATCCTCGAACGAGAAGATAGAACCCATAGGGTCTCCAAGGAAACTGTAAGACTTCCCCAAGAGGACAAATGCCAAGGTGACCACTTTCCCAGCCATAGACAGGGAGAAGAGGCTTAAAGAGAAATGGTAAGCAATACCATTGAGCAATAACTCAACGACCATTACCACCAGCTCAGTTGAGACAAACAACCTCGACTCAAAGTGCAAAAGTTGCCACTGGCGACAACTGAAAGATGCATCCGAAAAGCAAAAAGCTCCCCTGAGAGTAAAATTAACCCCCTGAAGGGACAATCGGATGTTCTAAACCCTAAGGTTCGAAACTGAACCGCCCGGGACCGAATCTATCGATCCGGACCCAAAACTCAGTCAAGAGACATGGCCCTAAGCCAGACCCCCGAAAAACGGAGCAGGCCGTATGACCTGAGGGAACCCCAGGTTGCCTCATATGGAGAAGAGCACTCTAGGTAGTGCATTCGCAAGAACTCAGGCCAAGAGCATAGACAAATATCTAGACAGGTCTAAGAGATGGCAACCCACACCCGTAGGTGGAACTGACCCCTGGACCCTCTGCAATCCCAGAGAACAAGAGCTCCTAGAGATTCAAGTGCAATATTCCAAGACAAATTATCTTCTTATTGCAATTTGTAATACAAGTGAAGAGACAATCAGCTGCAGCTGGATTCAAACTCTCCAGAGACCCCGAAGGACACCAGGGACAGGGTTCCATATAATGGAGAACACCGCAACCTTAGCCATGTGGGTAACTGGCAACCCACTAGGCTACCTGGCAGGCTAAACAAGCCCCTTAGACAGAGAGCCAAAATCCTCACAGGATCACCCTCCCGGAAATCCCTGTACCACACAAGGAAGACCATAGAAAACCCCACAACTCCAGGGACGGTTGCCAGGGAGAAAAAAAGGGGGAAAAACTCAACCCCTGCACTCCCTCTTATGAGAGCATGCGATACGCAGAAACAAGGTAAGACGGACATATCCGCACTTCCAGACCCAGATGACCGGACCACCCTAAAAGGGAAAAAAGCAGTCCCAGCAACCTCAATAGGTACCGGTGACTACCACAAGAAAAACAGACACCCGTAAGATACCAAGATAGAATGAAAAACCATCATCCAAACTAGTACCAGGGCTGTCCAGTGGTCATCCAAACCCTTGAGAATGGGGAAACTCCGGTTCCGAGGCCAAGGACCTCCCGAACCCACGAGAAGACATAAACAGGTCCGCACCCAGACCCCAACCCAAGGAAAACGGTAGAGGCACAAACTCTCCGACACTCCATTTACTATGGACGAGGAGCAGGTTGACGTATAAGAAAACGAAAACACCCCCTCAAGTAATTGGATAAAACAAACATAACACAAACACTTCATCAAAGTGAACGACCGAACACCCAACAAGATAACCAGCACACCGGCACCACATCTGTGACATGAACCATAAGGAACAGCAGCTAGCACCCAACCAGTACCTGCCTGGTACACAGAACTCCCCTGAAGTGTCCAAGAAAAAACGAAACCCCAAAGGGGTCGATAACATAAACTATAATCATATAGAACACGCAGCTTCCAAGGAAGTGTGCACGTGACCACAAAATATCAAGTATCAATTCCAGAAAAGAAATGTTCCCACAACGGACAATTATAACAGACATGAGCTTCATAAAACAAACCAAATATATCCTAACTGGATTCAAATAAAAGAAAGGCAACACACGAGGGTGAACGCGCAAGGAAAACGACATGGCAACCGGACCATCCTCCCAAGCTCAGGACTAGAACAGATACTTAAAAGAAAGAAAAATGTGGAGACGTTAAAGAGATTATTTTCATCCCTACACCTCTAACCCAGTTTGCCGTCCAGCACAGAAGACCGAGGATCCCTCGGCCCAGTAGTGCTGGAATCCTACAGCACCACAAAAACATGTCTTAGTAGAACACGCAGAAGTGCCAGTCTATAATGGAAGGCAAAATGATCCCCCGCCGGGTCAATAGACGCCCCCGGCTCCAAGGGTAGGGCCTCTGAAGCCTCAGAGGCCATTGCTTCCCCAGAAGGTCTAACTGACTCAGGCGATCCCACGCCTGATGGACCCCGGGTAACAGAACACGGACAGTATCTTAAAAATACCTCTCTAAGGAGATATAAATGTGCAACGCCATAGATATTGCCATGCAGAACCGTGCTGTAACCTCTGGAGGAAACAAGCCACCTTCCGGAGTAGGAGTAATGGCCATAGGGACACCTGCTTGCGTAGCAAAGGAAGGTTCTGGGGCACGCGCCTCGTATGACAAGGAATCCTCAGAGACGAATGGCTCAGCGCACTCTAAATTCCCTGATTCGGGGGAAGAGAATACTCTAGAATGGCAATCGGCAAATAACTGATGGGCATGGATAACCGGGGCATTTTCATATTCATCGCAAGACGTATACTCCGGATCAGAGATATCTGTCTCCAAAAAATCAGAATCCTCCATAACTTGGAGATTGTATTATGGACAAACACTAAAGGCACCTTACACACCCCAATGGCTGGGGCACTCACCACCTCCCATGAACCAAACCACTAACGAACAGACTCCCTCCGTCGCCACACGGTCGAGGTGCGGAAATGGAATACAACGTGACCACACCCGGTCACGAGGTGCATTGTGTAAGCCAAAAAAGCGCTAGTCCCTATGATCACGAACTGATGATATAAGGCTGTTATGTCCGATTAGCCATGAGCCCAAGTAACACTACACATTAGCAGACAAAATCACAGAACAAACATGATTAAAGTCCCCCCTGTTCAATAACCCCCCTCAGGAGATATTAACCCTTGATTCCATTTAAGATAAAGGAGTCCCACTGGGACTCTGGCTTATTTCTTTAACATTACATTCACATATCGAAATAAAATGAAACGATCTTACCAGAATCTATACCATGGAACAGGAACACGGCCCTTCAAGTGTGACAGATAGTAGCATCGCTTCTGACATGGGCTTGAGTGAATAAAGGCAGGCAGTGAAACTCGTCAACGCTGATTGCCCAGGAGCTGTTAATATGAGTCGGGATAGTTTTGCAGAAGAACTCCCCCTGCATCTCCGGACTCTAACTTTCATCCATGCTCTCACTGAGAGGCTGACAGGATTACTTAAAACTCCAGTCCCATTTCGAAAAGTACTACCGTCCCTAAGAGACTATCTTCAATCTTCTGACACTTCTCTGCCAACCTCCTGAGACAAAAGGCAAAGAATGACTGGGGGATGAGGGAAGTGGGGAAGGTATTTAAGCCTTTGGTTGGGGTGTCTTTGCCTCCTCCTGGTGGCCAGGTTCTGAATTCCCAAAAGTAATGAATGCAGCTGTGGACTCTTCCCGTTTAAGAAGAAAATACTACCTGACACAACTCCATCAAGGTCACCCTGGCATTTAGTCCACTAAGCGAAGGGCTCGTAAAACCATGTTCTGTCCTACTATGTACAGTGACATTAAAAGAGAAGTTTCCAGATGTGCCCCATGCAATGCTCTAAGACAGCACCAGATGAGAGAACCCTTACAACTTCACCAAATACCTGACAGACCATGGTCCATCATAGCGGCTGACATATTTGAGTGGGCAGGCAAGAATAACCTGGTCTTGGTAGATTCTGGTTGGTGGGAGTTTGATGTTCTCCCAAACCTTTCCAGCAACACAGTGATCAGGACATTAAAGCGGATATTCTCTACACATGGGATTCCCTATCAACTGATGACTGAAAATGCAACCTTATTTTCCAGTAAAGAATTCAAGACCTTTGCTCACCAGTGGGATTTTCAGCATGTCACTAGCAGTCCCTATTACCCTAGATCCAATAGTCTATCAGAGCGTGGGGTCAGGTTGGCTAAAAATCTCCTAGAGAAATGTGCACGTGATGGTTCTGAGATTTATGTAGCCCTACTCAACCTGCACAACACATTCCAGGAATGGCATGCCCTCTCCAGCACAACGATTACTGTCACGACGCACCAGGACTCTGATCCCTATGGTCTCATCCCAGCTTCTGCCGAAAGTTGAAACCAATGTTCAGGCTGCCTTATTTACACTCAAACAAAAAGGGAAAGATAAGCCATGACAATTCTGCCAGACGCCTTTCTCCTCTGGAGCCTGGGCAGGTGGTAAGGATGGAGGCTAACACTAAACTGGCTACAGTTCATGGAAAGGCCTGTCAACCTAACAGCTATGTTGTCCACTCTGATGGTAACACCTATGTAAGGAACCGCCACCACGTTCTACAGGTACCTGAGTTATATTGCCCTACCACTGCCTCGTCTGTGCCCATGATCATTTCAGAACCAAGTGACACTTCCGAAAATGGATGTAACACACAACTACTATAGGATCCTGACAGTGTCAGGCTAGAGATTGCAGATGAACAATCCCCACAGGTTGTTACTTGATCGGGAAGAGTGTGCAAATCCAATGCAAAGTTCAATGACTTTATCAAATACTGATTCTACAAAGCAAGAACGCTAGTGAACAAAGCATTTTGTGTTTTATGTTGCATGGTGTTATAGTTCATTGCTATGTTTCACTCCTTGTTTGGTTTCATATTATGTCTTCTATATACAGTATGTATATGTGTTCTTTAAAAGGGGAAAGATGGAGAATATGTGTGTGTTGCACATATACATAGATTTGTGGGGACATGGGGGCGGACTATGGGGGCTATGACTACGGCTAACGCCGAAACTCGTAAGCCTTTCTAGGTGTTACACTTATCCAGCTATTTTTAGTGCTTGTTCCTGTTTTTAACCATTTCTGGAATAAATTTGACTTTTTAAATTTCAACCTGTCCGCACCTCTTGTATTAGACATGGGGGCGGAGACAATGGAAGTACTATGTTATATGCTAAGTGAAACAAGAAGGTAGACAGCATGTCTCACCAGGAGTTTTAATAATAAACAGTTTCTTGCAAAGTTACCTGGCAATCCATCATTGTGTATGCAATGAGTAAAGTCTTACTGTGAAATTTCAAATGTCATGTTATTAGAAATACAATTTCATACTATCTGATCTAAATATAAATATATATATATATATATATATATATATATAGTTATGATAAACGTAGAAGCTGAAGGCAGTTTGAAATATAATTTTTTTTATAAGGAATTTAAATACTTTATTGAATTTGCAGCACTTTACAAATAAAAAATAATCATGACAGAAGAATATTACGTATATAGATATGTCACATGTAAACATGCTGCAGATCTCTGAGACTGGGTAATCACATACGAAGAGACTTTTACAATGGAATTTTTCTTTTTTTTGTGTGATTTTACTGATACATAGTGTTATCTGGAGAACTGTCTTCAAATAGTGTGTCACCCTGTCTCATAGCCTGACTTGACATTCCTATTCTATACAGAACAGAGCAGAGCAGCGTATACTTTATAAGACATGTAGTGTCATAGTTTTACAGTTTATAGGTATTGCAAATCTTTGAAAAGTTGATTTTATCCACACAAGGGAAATGTACTAAATATTGTTTGGAGAACACGGTTTAATAAGGAAAAACTCTAAATTGAGATATTTTATGAAAGCTTAATATTTTACTGAAAACCTTTCCATCAAAACACATTAATGCTCGCTGTATCCCTGCCTCCCCATCATCCCTCCCCCTCCAACCCTCAAGGGATGAAGAATTCCTTTTCACCTCCTGCCATGGTTTGCTACACGTTCCATTTATTCCACACTAGTACTGATGTGTACTGAAAGTACATCAAAGGAAGCAGCGCTATAAACACAGTGATGTGGAGGCAATGAACGGGAGGGAGTAGGGCTCTTTCTATTTATAGATCTTTCCTGATGCTTTGTGCATCTCTGCATGGATTAGCTAGCACGATACGGCTACTTTGGATAGGAGACTGCTACAATGGTACATTACATTTTCTCTGGATTGCACAGGATAATTAACCTGCTGTGCATGACTCTGCATGAAAAATAGAAGCAAAGGGTTTTGTGATCAATGCCATTCTCTAATTGTCTCTCTACAGTCTGCTTCAAGGACCACTAGAGGAGAAGCTTCCCTCTCCATTAGTAATTATTTAAGGTTAAAGGTCAGCAGGATATTGCCTTACTTTATACTCACTAAGTGTGTTCAGGGTCTTATAAGACCGTGTCAGTAAACTGTAGTGCTACCAAAATAATTAAAACTGGGGGGGATGTAGTGGCTTTAAAAGTTACCTTTAACACCACACACTTACTGTCTTTCCTCATCCCTGCATCCAAACATTTCTGTAGCCTGCAGGCCTGGCATTGGCGCCTCTTGTCTTTGGTAATTGGGCATATCCGGGTGAAGGGGCAGGTGAATTGGAGTCCCTTGGTCATGGAACGTCTGTAGATAAGAGAAGAGAATTGTAGTGGTCAGAAAACCATGACACTTACACTTATGAATGTTTTCCAAACTGAATGGAACACTGGTGGTCCATTTGATTTTATAAGAGGTACTACAAAAAAATGTGGTTATGGGCCCAATTCTTTAAATTACCTCACAACACTGACAAAACTTCTTAGAGAACCTTGGAGAATCTGGTTTGGAATTATTGTTTGCCCTCTAGAATATCTTTATGGGAGCAGTATAAACAACACAAAGGCCTCTATTCCATTCCATAAGATTTCCTGAATTTCTTCAAAATCAAAGTCATTCTAATATAAATTAACCTACCGATGACAAGCTTTTCAAATGCATTCCTGGTGTCATAACATTTTCTGTATCTTTTATTGGGACATTTTAACAGCAATATTCCAGCTCATCACTAAACACTTTTTAACAGCTTTTCAGACTTTTTTAACTTTTTTTTATTTAAAGTCTTGGACTTTTGAATACTAAATTACTTAAAGGGAAAGTCCAGTCAAAATGAAATGTTCATGCTTCAGAATAAAGGTATTCTTAGTTTAAAACTAAACCTAGGTAGGCTTATATGCTAATTTCTAAGTCCTTGAAGGCTGCCTCTTATCTGAATGCATTTGAACTAGAGGGTGTTAGTTAATGCGTGCCATATAGATAATATTGTGCTCACGCCCGTGGAATTACTTAAGAGAAGGCACTGATTGGCTAAAATGCAAGTCTGTGAAAAAAGCTGAAATAAGTGGGCAGTCTGCAGTGGCTTAGATACAAGGTAATCACAGAGGTAAAAAGTATATTAATATAACCGTGTTGGTTATGCAAAACTGGGGAATGGGTAATAAAGGGATTATCTATCTTTTTAAACAATAAAAATTATGGAGTAGACTGTCCATTTAAAGCAGCAAATCTTGGATGTTCAAATAGCTTTGCACATGCTTAGTTCATAATCATTTTTGTTTTATGGAAAAGTTTAAATTATTGTTCAGATGACAATTTTTAGATAATCATTAAACATTATCATCAGAATATTTAATTAGAGTTGTCTTGAAGTGTTTGGACATTTGAGAAAATGTAGGCAGTCATCATCCATACTGACTTAAAGGGACATGATACCCAAATGTTGAAACACTTTAAATTGATGCAGTATAGCTGTAAAAAGCTGACTAGAAAGTATCACCTGAATATCTCTATGTAAAAAAGAAAGATATTTTACCTCAAAATGTCCTAAGTATTCACACCCCACTTTTAAGGACTTTAAAAGGACACTGAACCCAATTTTTTATTCTTTTGTGATTCAGATAGAGCATTAAATTTTAAGCAACTTTATAATTTACTCCTATTATCAAATTTTCTTTGTTCTCTTGGTATCTTTATTTGAAATGCAAGAATCTAAGTTTAGATGCCAGCCCATTTTTGGTGAACAATCTGGGTTGTCCTTGCTGATTGGTGGAAAAAATTCATCCACCAATCAAAAAGTGCTGTCCAGAGTTCTTAACCCAAAAAAGCTTAGATGGCTTTTTTTTTTTTTTCAATTAAAGATAGGCAAGAGAATGAAGAAAAATTGATAATAGGAGTAAATTAGAAAGTTGCTTAAAATTGCATGCTCTATCTGAATCACAAAAGAAAAAAATTGGGTTCAGTGTCCCTTTAAGCAGCAAATCAGTATGCCTGTTGCGAGACTTGCAAGGGAGTGAGCCTCATTCACACTCATGTTATTTCCCTATTCAGTTTAAGGAAGTTTACTATGAAATCTCATGACCTCAACTCTACTAATGCTGATTGGCTGCTGTTCATTTGTTTTTGTTTTTTTAAAACCTTCAGCTGGGCAGTAACTAAAAGATAACTTTTTACACAGCACTTACTCTGATGAGCTGAGGAAATTTTGATGTAAAATATCTTCCTTTTTTATATAGAGATGTTCAGGTGATATTTTCCTGTTAGCTTTCAAGTGATTTAGCATATACGTTTTATGTCCCTTCAAGTAGCAACCATGTTTTAGTTTTGCTTTGTTCCATTAAGGTTTATGAAAATTAATGAAATACATCTATTGGTTTCTTATGAGGTTGTATGTGTTTAATTACATTTACCTGTTATATTTTTTTTTACTAATTTAAGGGGTTTATTTATTCAACTTATGGCCTTTATTTCACCTAAGCTGTCATGCTCAAGAGTAATCTTATATGTTGCCTTTGACAGAGCAAATGCAATATACAAAGAAGTATAAGCCAGATATAATTATTTTAAGGCATCCTGGACAAGTTTGTATACTATTGACAAGGTATAAATATGCCTAATTCTTGGGTGCTCCCTGTGGGCTTTATAATAGAAAATAATGTTCTTGTAAGTTAGTGTCAGGTTGTATCTTCAATTCTGATGAAAGTGTTACCTGAAAAAGCCTTTACATCCCTCACATGTCAGAACGTGAAAGTGATATCCGTTGGCTTTATCTCCACAAACCACACACATCTTTTCCTCCTCTTCATGGTCATTGACCTCATTTTGATTGGCTTTTAAACTGAGCTTGGACAAACCTACAGAGCTACTGCTGCTGCTGCCATTGCTGTCCTCTTCAAACAAAGGGTTCATTGCATTGGTCCAATCTTGGTGTAAAAAGGACTCTTCCAGGTCTGGGCAGTTCATCTAAAAAATGAAACAACATAGTCAAATAAATAATGGAACTGATGTGGCTTGTTGGCTGGACAAGTTAATAGAGTCTAATTATATGTGTTATAGGGTCCTGGGTTAATAATTCTGGTTTCTTTAATAAGGTTTTGGTATATATGGATCAGCTAGAGCAGAGCTTCTTAAACTTTTTCATGACCCCCTTTATTATAATATAGTTCAAAACAAACCCTTGTCAGATGGATACACCATTTTTTGTTTCTATACATCAATATACCACACAAGTGAGGGGATTATTATAGAAAATAAGTACATTCAACTTTAGTAGCCATTGCTAATCAGTAATAGCTAGACTCACTGTCTAACTCCAAGTACCTTCCATGAAGGGTTCTTCCCCATGTGTGGTGATGAGCAAAACCTATGCACTGTGCGTACTCTGCACGCAATGTTCTCTCCAAGTGACTAAAATGCATGTGTGCGCATTTAAAGAGGTGCTAAATAGTTAATCATTCATAAACAAACACAAAACATACACACTCATTGATATATACGCTCACACATACATATACACACACAGACACTCATTCATATATATGCGCACACACATACATATACACACACACACACACATACATATATACGCATGCACACACAATCATTCATATATACACATACATATACAAACACACACTCATACATATATACGCATGCACACACACTCATTCATATATACAAACACACATATATATACAAACACACAATCATACATAAGCACACATATACATAAGCACACACACACTCATTCATATATACGCACACACATACTCATTCATATATACGCACACACATACAAACACACTAATACATACACACACTAATACATACACACACTCATACATAAGCATACATATACAAACACACACACATACATATATACGCACGCACACTCAGTCATATATATGCACACACATACATATACAAACACACAATTATACATAAGCACACACACACACTCATTCATATATATGTGCACACACATACATATACAAACACACACACATACATATATACGCATGCACACACACTCATTCATATATACGCACAAACATACATATACAAACACACACTCATACATAAGCACACACACACTCATTCATATATACGCACACACATACACACACACACACTCATTCATATATACGCACACACATACAAACACACACTCATACACACACACACTCATTCATATATACGCACACACATACAAACACACACTAATACATACACACACTCATACATAAGCACACACATACATATACAAACACACAAGACACACACACTCATACATATATACGGACACACATACATATACACGCACAGACACTCATTCATATATATGCACACACATAGATATACAAACATGCACACATATACAGACCAGATATCCCATGACATTAATACAAAGAAATGTATCCACATTCATTTTCCTTTACGAACAAGATTGAGGAAGACATTTAGCCATACAAAACTTACATTTGTAGAACAAGGGGAGGTCAACAACACTATTCGTTTTTGCCTAATTGCTTTACTGCTGTTGTTTGGTTAGAAACTGAAAATTAGCCTCCTGCTCTCTTATGTCCCTGTGCATATTGCAGTATCAAATCTCCTGGGGACCCCCCAAAATCTTAAGGGATTCGCCGGGGATTCGCCGGGGGTCCAAACCCCCATTTTAAGAAGCACTGAGTTAGAGCGGGGGGTGGTTAACCTAATGAAATTATCTTGAGGGAGATTAAAACATTATTGTTGATATGTAGTATGGATTCATAAGAAAAATAAATTATTAAGCACTACAAGAAGTACAATGATAGCCCAGAGGCAGAGTAGCAGAACATTTGTTTTGAGTACCATTGAGCTAGAGGAATATTGGTTATTTCTATTGTTTCACAATTGAGTGCGATAACCTTGATCCTGTAAGGAAATATATATATATTTTAGCTATGAAGATGGTATAGTGGAAGTTTCTTCAATTCTATTCCTCAGGACCCACTAAAAGGCATTTTTTTCATTATTACTTTGGGTGATTGCAGGTAGCTAACCATGGTCAGTGAGGATTTTATTATTTCACCTTTGATTTAGTTCATATAATCTTAAAATCAGTTAGTGGGACCTGAAGACATGAAATGAAGAACACTTGTATTACAAATAGATTCCTTACATGGTGGCCTTTTTTTAAGTCAAGTGAAATGGCTTCTGGGGTTGCCTAAGAAAGAAAGACCATATGCAATGCATGTCAATGTTATATTGTATTTTCGTTGCATTTTAATCAGTAGAGATTTGGGGGAAGATTTATCAAATGTCGATCGGACATGATCCATGTCCGCGCCACATCAATAAAAGCAGACAGCATAACCTGTCGGCATTTATCATTGCACAAGCATTTCTGGTGAAATGCTTGTGCAATGCTGCCCCTGCACATTCACAGCCAATCGGCTGCTAGCAGGGGATGTCAATCATCCTAATCGTATCCAATTGGGATGATTGCTGTCCGCCACCTCTTCTAGTTTCAAATTTACTTACGGCTAGATTTAGAGTTTTGTCGGTAACGACCCGCGTAGCTAACGCTGGCTTTTTTCTGGCCGCTCCTTTAAAATAACTCTGGTATTGAGAGTCCATATAATGTCAGCGTTAGGCTCCAAAAAAGGAGCGTAGAGCATATTTAACGCAACTTCAACTCTCGATACCAGAGTTGCTTACGGACGCGGCCAGCCTCAAAAACGTGCTCGTGCACGATTCCCCCATAGGAAACAATGGGGCTGTTTGAGCTGAAAAAAAAACCTAACACCTGCAAAAAAGCCGCGTTCAGCTCCTAACGCAGCCCCATTGTTTGCTATGGGGAAACACTTCCTACGTCTGCACCTAACACTCTAACATGTACCCAGAGTCTAAACACCCCTAACCTTACACTTATTAACCCCTATTCTGCCGCCCCCGCTATCGCTGACCCCTGTATATTATTTTTAACCCCTAATCTGCCGTTCCGTAAACCGCCGCTACTTACATTATCCCTATGTACCCCTAATCTGCTGCCCCTAACACCGCCGACCCCTATATTATATTTATTAACCCCTAATCTGCCCCCCACAACGTCGCCTCCACCTGCCTACACTTATTAACCCCTAATCTGCCGAGCGGACCGCACCGCTATCATAATAAAGTTATTAACCCCTAATCCGCCTCACTAACCCTATAATAAATAGTATTAACCCCTAATCTGCCCTCCCTAACATCGCCGACACCTAACTTCAAACATTAACCTCTAATCTGCCGACTGGATTTCACCGCTATTCTAATAAATGTATTAACCCCTAAAGCTAAGTCTAACCCTAACACTAACACCCCCCTAACTTAAATATAATTTAAATCTAACAAAATAAATTAACTCTTATTAAATAAATTATTCCTATTTAAAGCTAAATACTTACCTGTAAAATAAATCCTAATATAGCTACAATATAAATTATAATTATATTATAGCTATTTTAGGATTAATATTTATTTTACAGGTAACTTTGTATTTATTTTAACCAGGTACAATAGCTATTAAATAGTTAAGAACTATTTAATAGCTAAAATAGTTAAAATAATTACAAAATTACCTGTAAAATAAATCCTAACCTAAGTTACAATTAAACCTAACACTATACTATCATTAAATTAATTAAATAAAATACCTACAATTACCTACAATTAAACCTAACACTACACTACCATCAGCCTAACACTACATGGAATCAGCCAATCAGAATCAAGTTCAATCCGATTGGCTGATCCAATCAGCCAATCAGATTGAGCTCGCATTCTATTGGCTGTTCCGATCAGCCAATAGAATGCAAGCTCAATCTGATTGGCTGATTGGATCAGCCAATCGGATTGATCTTGATTCTGATTGGCTGATTCCATCAGCCAATCAGAATATTCCTATCTTAATTCCGATTGGCTGATAGAATCCTATCAGCCAATCGGAATTCGAGGGACGCCATCTTGGATGACGTCCCTTAAAGGAACCGTCATTCTTCAGTTGGACGTCGCCGGATGAAGATGGGTCCGCGGTGGAGGTCTTCAGGATGGAGCCGGTCCTCATCGGATGAAGATAGAAGATGCCGCTTGGAAGATGATGGTTGCCGGTCCGGATCTACTCTTCTTCCCGGATAGGATGAAGACTTTGGAGCCTCTTCTGGACCTCTTCAGCCGCCGGATGATGGATCGCCAGCCCCCGCTTGGGTTGGATGAAGATTTTGGAGCCAGGACCGATCGGTGAACCTGGTATGGTGAAGACAAGGTAGGATGATCTTCAGGGGCTTAGTGTTAGGTTTATTTAAGGGGGGTTTGGGTTAGATTAGGGGTATGTGGGTGGTGGGTTGTAATGTTGGGGGGGTGGGGGTATTGTATGGTTTTTTTTACAGGCAAAAGAGCTGAATTCTTTGGGGCATGCCCCGCAAAGGGCCCTGTTCAGGGCTGGTAAGGTAAAAGAGCTTTGAACTTTAGTAATTTAGAACAGGGTAGGGCATTTTTTATTTTGGGGGGCTTTGTTATTTTATTAGGGGGCTTAGAGTAGGTGTAATTAGTTTAAAATTGTTGTAAGATTTTTCTTATGTTTGTAAATATTTTTTTATTTTTTGTAACTTAGTTCTTTTTTATTTTTTGTACTTTAGTTAGTTTATTTAATTGTAGTTATTTGTAGGTATTGTATTTAATTAATGTATTGATAGTGTAGTGCTAGGTTTAATTGTAGGTAATTGTAGGTATTTTATTTAATTAATTTAATGATAGTATAGTGTTAGGTTTAATTGTAACTTAGGTTAGGATTTATTTTACAGGTAATTTTGTAATTATTTTAACTATTTTAGCTATTAAATAGTTCTTAACTATTTAATAGCTATTGTACCTGGTTAAAATAAATACAAAGTTACCTGTAAAATAAATATTAATCCTAAAATAGCTATAATATAATTATAATTTATATTGTAGCTATATTAGGATTTATTTTACAGGTAAGTATTTAGCTTTAAATAGGAATAATTTATTTAATAAGAGTTAATTTATTTCTTAGATTTAAATTATATTTAAGTTAGGGGGGTGTTAGTGTTAGACTTAGCTTTAGGGGTTAATACATTTATTAGAATAGCGGTGAGCTCCAGTCGGCAGATTAGGGGTTAATGTTTGAAGTTACGTGTCGGCGATGTTAGGGAGGGCAGATTAGGGGTTAATACTATTTATTATAGGGTTAGTGAGGCGGATTAGGGGTTAATAACTTTATTATGATAGCGGTGCGGTCCGCTCGGCAGATTAGGGATTAATAAGTGTAGGCAGGTGGAGGCGACGTTGTGGGGGGCAGATTAGGGGTTAATAAATATAATATAGGGGTCGGCGGTGTTAGGGGCAGCAGATTAGGGGTACATAGCTATAATGTAGGTGGCGGCTCTTTGCGGTCGGCAGATTAGGGGTTAATTATTGTAGGTAGCTGGCTGCGACGTTGTGGGGGGCAGGTTAGGGGTTAATAAATATAATATAGGGGTCGGCGGTGTTAGGGGCAGCAGATTGGGGTACATAAGGATAACGTAGGTGGCGGTCGGCAGATTAGGGGTTAAAAAAATTTAATCGAGTGGCGGCGATGTGGGGGGACCTCGGTTTAGGGGTACATAGGTAGTTTATGGGTGTTAGTGTACTTTAGAGTACAGTAGTTAAGAGCCTTATAAACCGGCGTTAGCCCAGAAAGCTCTTAACTACTGACTTTTTTCCTGCGGCTGGAGTTTTGTCGTTAGATTTCTAACGCTCACTTCAGACACGACTCTAAATACCGGAGTTAGAAAAATCCCATTGAAAAGATAGGATACGCAATTGACGTAAGGGGATCTGCGGTATGGAAAAGTCACGGCTGAAAAGTGAGCGTTAGACCCTTTTTTGAGTGACTCCAAATACCGGAGGTAGCCTAAAACCAGCGTTAGGAGCCTCTAACGCTGGTTTTCACGGCTACCGCCAAACTCCAAATCTAGGCCTTAGTGTTATATGTTGTTGTAAACACTGCTGCCATATACTTGTCAAGACACATGCAGGCTCCTATACCTACCTAGGTATGGTCTTCAATTAAAGGGTCAGTTATGTCAAAATTGAACTTTTATGATTCAGATAGAACATGCACTTTTAGATTCCGAATTTACTTCTATTATCAAATTTGCTTTATTCTCTTGGTATCCATTGGGAGCTAGATAAAAATATCCGGTGAGCCAATGACAAGAGGCATATATGTGTAGCCACCAATCAGCAGCTAGCTTCCAGTAGTGCATTGCTGCTCCTGAGCCTACCTAAGCATACTTTTCAACAAAGGATGCCAAGAAAACAAAGCTAATTTGATAATAGAAGTAAATTGGAAAGTCATTTAAAACTGCATGTTCTATCTGAATCATAAAAGTTAAATTTTGACATAACTGACCCTTTAATTGAAGACCATACCTAGGTAGCTTTAGGAGCATGCACTTGTCTAGAAAAATGCAGCAGTGTTTCCAACAATATATAACGTATATGCTCTTTCAATTATAAAAGTGTAATTTTTTACTTAAAGGGACATGAAACCCAACATTTTTCTTGCAAGATTCAGATGATTCTTGGTATCTTTTGTTGAAAAGCATTCCTAGGTAGGTTCAAGAGCTGGGAGCTAGCTGCTGATTGCTGGCTGTACATATCTGCCTCTTGTCATTGGCATACCAATTGCTGTCAGCTAGCTCCCAGTGATACGTTGCTGCTCCTTCAACAAAGGACACCTAGTGAATGAAGCAATAATGATAATATAATTAGATTGTAAAGTTTTTTTTTTAATTTGTATGGTCTATCTGAATCATGAAAGAAAAAAAAGGGCTTTATGTCCCTTTAACTGTCCAAATACCAAGAAAATGAGTTTAATTTAATAGCAGAAGTACAGTAAATTGGAAAGTTTTTTTAAATGTTTAATAATGTGCAGTAAAATAAATATATATATATATATAATATAATATACAACATTCTTATTTCTCATCATTATGCTGTAATCTAACTCTGAAAATTGTTTTTTTTGTATGCATACACTAAAAATACTTTAATACCCCTTTAAAGTCCTAAAATTGAAGTTATTACTTGATACCATCTTCCTAAGCTACTAATAAATAAATCAGGAACATAGCAAGTTACAAATCTAGGTCACATAATAGGCATGGCCCTTAGGAAAATGATATATTATATTCTTATGTAACTTCTTATGCAACTGTAAAGTTTTCCGCAGTAACTATCAATATTTTCAATGCGCTATGTTTTGTTTTCTTTTGATTGCTCCAGATCTGTTGCTTGATCACACATGGGTAACCTTGCATGGAATATTCCAAATTCACAGGGTATATAAGAACACGGTGTGCTGCTCGTAGCCCTTATCAGTATGAGGGATCTGTTCTCGGCATACATTTGTTTTCTGGTTCAACTGATGAAGAAGTTTGTGATGCCACATGCTCCCCTGCAATAGTCTATTTAGTTTGTAAGCTTTTCTAGGCACTGGGAATTCTGTTTGTATCTATCCCATGTATTTCTCGTTCCCAGCTTAACTTTTATTTTCTGTGAATTAGGGTGGAGGAGACTACACAGAGTTTCTTCAGCAATCATTTAGTAAATATAAATAAATAATAATCTGCAACTTAACCATAGAATTTATTTGAAAACTGTGGTTTTGGGTTCAAGCTAAAACAATTCTCCGCTCTTCAGGAAGCTATGTGACTTTAAAGGGATAGAAATGTCAAAATTGACATTTGCATAAATGCATTTCAATTTGAAATCAAAGCATTTTTGCAATATACTTTCATTAACAAAAATGCTTCTAATAAAAATGATTACTGTTCTGCGGCATACGCACATATCCCGTGCAGGTCTGCGTACCAGTATTCAAGCTCAGAGAGCTGAGGATGGTGTGTGTTGCCTCTGTGAAGGCGTAATTTGTGTCATAAAAACCATCACTGCCTCTCTGAGAAGGTGTGGCATTTGAATACTGGTGCACGGGCTCTCACGGGATATGTGTGTAATAACTTTTATTAGAAGCATGTTTGCTAATGGAAGTATATTGCAAAAAAATGCTTCTATTTCACATTGAAATGCACTCATGCACTTTCAATTTTGACCGTTCTATCCCTTTAAGATCACACGTAAAACTTTCTAAAAAATAGATATCCCTTAAAGGGACACTAAACACTACATACATTTCATGCATTTATGTTTAATGTCCCTTTAAAGTTTGAATATTATTTGTGACTCTGTGCTGATCTGAACTCCTGTCCTACTAGAGGAAATAAAACATTTTTAATGACCCTGAAACCAATTACCAGCCCCTGGCTGCATTTTGGAATTAAAAAGTGAATCCTAAATAATTTTATCATTACAAGGAAATATTTGAGCGATACTGGCTTTCTTTTAAATCTACCATAATAATTGGATTATATTTATTGTATTATTAGATGTAAGGGTACATTTTAAAAGCTGCCACCAGATTCTAGTAAAATTAATTTTCTAAAATGCACAGGTTTGGTAGTGAATATATTAAGTATTTCAACATACAAAAATATATTTAGTCCAATTAACTGCCATGATTTTCCTAGGTAATTGTTGATGTGGAAGATTTAGCGTACAACATAGCTCCGTTGGATGAGATGCTAGCACTGCAAACCATAGCCCACGGAGAGTATGCTAATTCATGCCAAGAGTTTACATACTTTAGGAATGAAGTGATTTGTAAAACTAGGCATGGGTTTATAATATTCCCAGGGCATAGCATGGATCACTTCCTGAAGGTCTATTAAAATATCAAGTAACATAAAGCTTTCTAGTTTAATAACAATGTGCTGCCCTAGGCAATGGCAAACAGGTATATTTATATGCCTGTAGGTTGTGTGCACTCACATGCTCCAACAGAGTGTTTGCAGTAATATATGCACACCACCACTGGCACTCTGATCATGGTATGTGACATACGGCATCATAGGTCAGTAAAAAATAACAAAAAAGCAGTGATGATCATTTTTACTAAAAACGTTTTAACAAATACAGGTATATAACAAAAATAGCAAAGCAGGAGGGGGGCCCAGTACTACAGTAGGTTGATTGCATCTGGAGGAACTGTTGGTGCATCTGGAAGAAAGTTTACATGGAGGGTGTATGTCTGTTTATGTATCTATGTATGCATGTATGAGTGTGTGTATACATGCAGGTGTAAGTATGTGTTTATATGCATGTATGTATGTGTGTGCATATCTCTGTCTCTTACTCTTCCCCCTCCCTGTTTTCCACATTTTTGTCTCTCCCTCCTCTTTTTCTCTCCCACTCTCTTCCCTCACTGTTTCTCCCACTCTCTTCCCCATCTCTGTCCAGGGCCGCCACTAGAAATTTTGGGGCCCCTTACTTAGCCATTGATCAGCCCCCCCCCCCCCCCTTTGACATGTGCAATTTTTGACAAGTAACTAAAACATATATGCACTTTATTCTTAAGTGTAATCAAACTTGGAAATGTTGTAAAGGTAGTAACACACAAACACAGAAACACACAGTCACACTCATACTCTGAAACACACACTCACACATAAGGATTCACATATAGACACTCTAGCAGACACCCAAACAGACACTCAGCACTTGTTTACATTGACCTGACAAGTAATGAGGTAGACTACAGTTTTGTCAAAAGAGGAGATTTACAATACAACATATGGAGTTCTGATTATCTTTTTGTCAAGGAAGATGCCAACTAAATGATGACAACAGCATGCAGTGGCTGAAAGGAAGGGCCCTGAATGGCCTAAACAATAATTTAAGGGTTAAGTGGTGGATTGGTGACTTCCGGAAAGGTCTAATTAGTCTCAAAGTCTGTAGAAAGATGTGAATAATCAGTAGTAAGTAAATGTACTTAAAGGAACAGACAATGGACACACACGCACACAAACACAAACTTGCACATACACCCAAGGAAACACCCACAGAGACAGCCTCAGAAAACACACAAAGACATACACACACAGATATACACCCACAGAAAACACACAAAAACATACATACACACACACCCTCACTGAGACATCCACAGAAAACACACAAAGACATACACACACCATCACAGAGACACCCACAGAAAATGCACAAATACATACACACACACACACCCTCACAGACACCCACAGAAAACACACAGACATATGCACACACCCTCACAGAGACTTTTACATAAAATACACAGACATACGTACACACACACACAGCCTCACAGAGACACCCACAGAAAAGGCACAAAGACATATGCATATACACTCACAGAGACATTCACGGAAAACAGACACACATACACACACCCTCACAGAGACAGCCACATAAAACACACAAAGACATACACCCACCCTCACAGAGACATCCACAGAAAATAAACAAAGACACACAGACACCCACAGAAAACACACAGGCATATGCACACACCATCACAGAGTCACCCACAGACATATGCACACACCCTCACAGAGACATCCACGGAAAACACAGACACACATACACAAACCCTCACAGAGGCATCCACAGAAAATACACAAAGACAAACATACACACACACACACTCACAGAAACACCCACAGAAAACACAGACATACATACACATACACACAGAAAATACACAAAGAAATACGCACACACCCTCACAGAAAACACAGACATACACACACACACACCCTCATAGAGGCATCCACAGAAAATACACAAAGACATACATACATACACACACAGAAAATGCACAAAGACATACACACACACCCTCACAGAGACATCCACAGAAAATGCACAAAGACATATACACACACCCTCACAGAGAGACCCACAGTAAAAACAAATACATACACACTCATAGAGGCACCAACAAAAGCACAAAGACATAAACACAGACACCCACTGAAACACTCACAGGAGATAAAATTTCTGCACATTGCCATCCCCTAAATCAACAGTGTGTGATACGCATAATAAAACAATAGCAGAAATTAAGAGATCACTTTTCAAAGAATAATATTTGTAAATGTGCAAACAAAAATACTTCTGTGAATTCAAAATTGTACATTAATGATCTGTCAGAATGGGTAGATGAAGAAAAGTACTTTTGAAAGGTTGACATATGTTTGCCCCCCCCCCCCCCATTTTTCCCAACAAAGAGCACCACTTCAATTCTGGTGTGCAAATGTTCCCATCTGTCAGCTGTACTTATGGATTTTGAAAGTGCTGTACTCTATATGGTCTTGGTGGAACCATAAGCTGTGGTACTCAGTCTCATACCATTAGATCTGGTTAAATGCAGGATTTAGGATTGTTTGTATGTATTTCAAAATTAAGTCAGCTGTAGTGTAAACTGAACAGTGTCAAGTTAAACTGTCTCCTTTCAAACACTGAGCAATCTTAGCCTGAGAGTATAACATTTTAAGCAGATGTAAAAATCATAGATCAAATGCCTCCTCGCATATGGAAAGTCCTTGCATAAAGGGGCAGTATACGGGAATGTTATTGAAATATATATATATATATAAATTAAAAAAAAATCATATCTTCACAAGGGCACCTACCCTTTGTGTATTGAGGAGGAAACATTTCTGCATGGTTTTAAATATAGAATTTCTACAGCATTGTCAAATAATTATAAATACACTGCTGCATATTGTTAAAAAAAAATAAAAGTGTTTTTATGGACCCCTGGTCCCATCATACAACTACCACACTGAAGTTACAATCCGAAATTGCACAAAGAAATAAAAAAACATTTACTAAGTAAGTCCTACCTCCTCTGCAAATGAAAGTGATCTGCCGTCTGACTCAGGCATACACTGTACAAACTGAAGTGCCAAGTCTGTCTCACACTGTGCATAGTGGTCTAGTGCACACTCAGAAATCCTCTCAAATGCTACTTCTTGAAATAACATTTCCCGTGCTCAATAGCCACTCTGGTGGATGCCAAAATTAAAATATATATATATATATATATATATTTTTTTTTTTTAAATAATAGTTGTGCTTGCCTCATGGGGCCCCCTGGCCCAGTGGGCCCTTGACAGAATTCACCCCTTGGCGGCCCGTCTCTCCCGCTCTCTTCCACTTCTCTGTCTCTCCATTTCCTTTCTCTCTCTGTCTCTTCCTCTTTGTGTGAGTGTGTATGTGTGTATATCTCTCTCTCTGACTCTCGCTTCCCCCTCTCTGTCTCTCCCTTTCCTTCCTCTCTGTCTCTTCCTCTTTGTGTGAGTGTGTGTATATATATATATATATATCTCTCTCTGACTCTCGCTTCCCCCTCTCTGTCTCTCCCTTTCCTTACTCTCTGTCTCTCCCTCTCTGTGTGGGTGTGTATGTGTGCATATCTCTCTCTCTCTCTCTGACTCTCGCTTCCCCCTCTCTGTCCCTCCCTTTCCTTACTCTCTGTCTCTCCCTCTCTGTGTGGGTGTGTATGTGTGCATATCTCTCTCTCTCTCTCTGACTCTTGCTTCCCCCTCCCTGTATCTGCCTCTCTCCTACCTCTCTTCCCCATCTCTGTATCTATCTCTTCCCCTCTCCCATCCCTCTTTTCTCTGTCTCTCTCTCTCCCTCTCTGTCTCACCCTCTCTTCCCCCTCTTTATGGTATGAGTGGGGGGCACAGATAAAGGTCTTGCCCCCTGGAGCCTCATGCCCTTGCTACGCTTCTGAGAGCTGATTCTGACACTGGATGTGTTGCCTGCAAACCATAGCAGTACCTATGCTAATACTTGCCATGTAAACATATTCATGGACTTAGAACATTGCCAGGGCCTAGCTTGAACCAGTCATTGATAATGCCATACACGCCACTGAAACAGTTATAGCTATAGACTAGAAGCATTTTTGCCAATATATTGTACTAAATGCACCAATGGTTTCTCCTGCACCTCTAATTTTAGGTCAGACGGGTCCTGATAAACAGGTTGCGCAGAAGAGCTGGAGCAAGCGAGGCTTACTCTAAATGAGGTGCGTACTACTACTGTTGGCTGGCTGTACAGTCAGGTGACATCAAATAAAAAAACAAATGTTAACTGGTTGGTTGACCAGGGGAGCCAGGATACAAACACATATGGGGCTAACAATCCGTAAGAAATCATTTAGAAGCTCATTGAAACACAGTAAGTAAACTTTAAAAACAAACCAAACAAAAGAGAGACAGCACTTTTACCATCACTAGTCAACTAATCAGCAAAACCATAAAAAGGTGGAAAATAAATAATAAAAGTATATTGTAAAACTGTTTTACTGCACATAATGAAACCCAAAACATGTATTTTGTGATTAAGACAGAGCACACAATTTTAAAAAAGTTTACAATTTACTTCTATTATCAAATTTGCTTTGTTCACAGGCTATTCTGTGTTGAAGAGATACCTAGGTAGGCATCTGGCGCACTACATGGCAGGAAATAGTGCTGCCATCTTGTGCTCTTACAAATGGGTAACATTCTTGCATAATTGCTGCCATATAGTGCTTTAGAAATGGGCTGGCTCCTAAGCATGCGTGTCTGCTTTTCAACAAAAGATACCAAGAGAACAAAGAGAAGTTTTTACCGTCCCTTTAACTTAACTATATTGCACACTTTCATTGTTTGCACCTAGAAACAGAATTTCATTGACTCATTTAAATGTGTCCCTAATTGGTATCATATGATTCTCTTAAAGACACTTAATTAAATGGTCATATTGGGTGTGCTTTGTACTTTTTAACCAGCTGACTTGTTTAAATAAAGTTTTTGTGATTTTTCTAATAAATTGATAGCTGATGATGACAGTACTGGAGTTTTCTTGAAATATTGATCTAAACAGAGATTTGCTAAATGATTACATTGAAGTTCTTGCAAACTGAAATTTTTAGATATCATATTCAAAATTATTCCTTTTTCCATATAAAAGAGAGTATTTATCAATTTTACTTTGTTTTCTTGTTATACTTTGTTGAAAAGCTGAAAGGTAAGTTTCAGGAGTGTGCACGTGTCTACAGTACTATATGGCAGCAATTTTGCAACAGTGTTGTACATTCAGGGCTGTCTTTAATATTGATTGGACCCTGGCAAAAATTTTCTTGGGGCCCCCCACCCCATGCAATTTTGATCTCCACCCCAACATCCCAAAAAACAACTAAATCAATTTTTTTTATTATTATTAGCCCAGCGGTGGATCATCCACTGCTGGGCTAATCATTTAAAAAAAAAAAATGCAATATGTGAAAGTGGACCTAAGCAGTACTAATAAGTAAATAAATATATAAATTCCTCCATTGTGGATTCATTTAATATTCTTTTGAATGTGATTCTGGTGTGAGGTTAGCTGGTTAAAGAGATTTAGGGCAGTCAACAGGAGCAAAGCAAGGTAAAGGAGGAAGCATGGAGGTGCAGACAAATATAAGTTTACTGACTGGAACAGCAGAACTACTATGGGAAGCTGTAAAATCTGAGACAGAGAGAAAATAAAAACTATAAAAATAAACCTTATATTAATGTGTGAAGTATCAGAATGACGCTATACATCAGCCACACCAGCACATGTCGCTTCTTTGCTAGGAACAAGTTCCCTCTCACCCTGAACTAGACAATGCTGCATGGGGAGGGGCGTGTGTGCACTCACTTATTCTTCCCACTGACACCTTTCTACAAAGCACTATTCTCCTAACAAACTCAGCTAGTTGATCTTAGGGCCACTGCAGAAAGAGCAGGGCTAAGGGGACCCGTAGACTGGATGCTGTCTGTCCAAGGCTGCATGGATACAGTGTGAGATGAGTCACACAGCCTCAAGACTGAAGAGAGCAGTGTATGCAGCTGCACAGATGCTCAAATCCTCATGTGCCTGCCGCTCCAGCTTTCTGCTGCATGCGCCTACAGTCAGCCCTACCCAGAAACAATCCCCACCACCAGAGCAGTTACCTGGTAACAGTGGTAACCCCAGTAGGACCTTTTCTGATGCAGTGGGAAATGGCTGGATGCCGAGTTAGGGCTTAGCATTCAGTGCTGCACAGTGCACATCTAAAACAGCACATGGCACTAGCTTGGCATGTCACATGAAACCGGCACGGTCTGGCACAGTTTTTTTTAAAAAATATAAGCAGAGTACTTTTGACTGTGACAGTATTAGGATTGAATGTGTGTGTTCCCCATGTCACATCAGCAGTCTGGTATGAACAATAAAAAAAAAATATATATATATATATATATTTTTTTTTTATTTTTTTTTTAGGACTCTTGGGCCCCTCAACAGAGACTGGGCCCAGGGCAGCTGCCCCTTTTGCCCTGTGTTAAAGACGGTCCTGTGTACATTAGCAAGAGCACTATTTCCTGTCATGTACAGATATGTGCATGTTACCTATCTAGATATCTCTTCAACAAAGAATAACAAGGGAAGGAAGCAAATTTGATAATAGGAGTAAATTGGAAACTTTTTAAAAATTGTATTCTCTATCTGAATCATGTAAGAAAAAAAATGTAGTGGATATTCCAGAGCTGAATAAACCTTTTTCTGTAGAAGTTGTACCTAGATATTTTGATAGTTTAACGTTAAACAATATTCTTTTAATCCTCCAGCATTCTGCATTGGGAGCTTATATAATTACTTAGAACCAGAATACCAACATTCATAGCTGTGTATTGATAACACCACCATGCAGGTCTGTGATAGCATTGCCTCTATCATATCAGGGTGTGTTTAGACTAAACATTAGCAGGTGAAGTTTGATAGACAAAGGTCTGATACAACTAGGGATGTGCATTCGGAGTATAGGGGTGAAAAGAAATGCAGAAGCTGGCAGCAATTTTTAGAGCCTTGTTTCTTCTTGTCAAGGGGCAAAAGCCATATCTTAGTGTGTTACATATTCACAAGAAGAAATACGGCTCCGAAAATTGCTGAATGCAGCTTGCGGCCGCCATCTTCAGCATACCTTTTCGCCTAATACTCCGAATGCACATCACTACTGATAACTATTATACGTAATCACTAAGCTGCCAATGAGAGCTGCAATTTATCTCTAGCAGCCAATGGGTTAAGAGGAAGAGCACACAAATGAAAAAGTAATGTTTTGGCTAACGCAACTAGCAATGCTTGGGCAATCA
Source organism: Bombina bombina (assembly GCF_027579735.1). NCBI lineage: Eukaryota > Metazoa > Chordata > Amphibia > Anura > Bombinatoridae > Bombina > Bombina bombina. Next base: position 1,390,040,085 of record NC_069499.1, read on the forward strand.
GTGGCAGTAAACTCATAATAATCTGCAAATGTTTAGCCATGGTCATTTGTACCATACCGCCCACATCTATGTATCATGGACGAAGGGACCTCAGTGTTCTGAAAGTTTGCCGTTGTATTCCCTATTGGTTAGCTATTAAATGTATCACATGTACATCACTTATTATTTTTTGCTAAAGGAATTTTAATTTCCTTGAATTTCACTCCCTAAAGGGACAGTTATAAAAGCACGGGTCTTGCCACGAGCGGCAAGACCACGCTATTGAAAAAGTCACCCCCATAGAAAGACAAGCAACGTACAGGGGTTAATATACTCTTGTTTGCAGGAATTATTTTTCAATAGTTGAACTCCCCCCTAGCACTTGTCTTATCTACAGGAGCCAATCCAAACTCACTACTGAAGTAGGCACAGCTAGTCACTGTCATTTTGTTAGTTTCTTATCTGATAAAATCCTCTGAGGATATGTAGTAGGGTTGGGTTTGTGGTGCCTGCCATGTGCACTACCAGTCCTCAATATTTTATATTACACTCTCAAGAGTTTTAAAGGGATAGTAAACACAGAAAAAGTTATAGTTTAAAAAGATAGATAATCCCCATTTATCATTCCCCAGTTTTCCATAACCAACCTTGTATCAAAGCTTATGCAAACTGCCTCCTTGTTCAGATCTTTTGACAGACTTGCATTTCAGGCAATTAGTGCTGACTCTTAAATAACAACATTAACTAATGCTCTCTTAGCTGTGAAAAACTGTTAAATGCATTTAGATAAGAGGCGGCCTTCAAGGGCTTAGAAATTAGCATGAGTCTACCTAGGTTTAGCTTTCTAGAATACCAAGAGAACAAAGCAAATTTGATGATAAAAGTAAATTAGAAAGTTGTTTAAAATTACATTCCCTATCTGAATCATGAAAGTTTTATTTGGACTTTACTATCCCTTTAACTTTTCTATAGCCCTTCAACACATTTTATCTTTCTCTCCCCATTGTTACTTCCATTCCCATCTAAGTCGCCTTTTTCTTGTTTGTTTCAACCTCTCCTCATCCTTCATCTCTCTACCTCCTCACACACATAATTTCCTCTTTTTATCCCTGTGCATCATCTCCACAAACCCAAACCAGCGTAGTAAAGTAAGTCTTGGTTCTCCTGTCTGTAAAGGGTGATGGGATTGTACACAGGATGTTTAGAAGTGATGCATAGGATTAGATGCATAATAACCTGCTGACATCTCTTATTGGTGCTGTTTGCATCTACCAAGTGACTCCTCACTCCTCTCAGTTATATCAAGTAAAATACTTCCAGATAAGACTTGCTGATACCACAGCAATTATAGCACCAACAATAAAACGTTTTGTTGCTCTATGAATCCAAATTCAAAATTCAAAACCACACATACATAAATATTTTTTTATATACCAGTTTGCTCACATTACTGCTAAATAAGTAATTAAATTAATTGCATCTTTACTCTGAATCTTTGTATTATTCTACATATCCCCATAGAATTACACATTTGTATAGCTTATACATTTGGCAACCAGAGGGTTAATTACTACAAGTATATTAGTGTACCAGAGCATATAGTGTAATGACAATCAGCAAAGCCACACAAGTATATTCAGAGAGAGGCTAAACTAATGGATATAATCTGTCAACATAAAAATATCTAAACATTGTGCAAAACATTGTGATACATAAGATAATGTTATATCCTCAGTGGCAATGTATTATGTGCCAGCTATTGGCACGTTGGGCTGGCTAGTTTCTGAGCTACACTATTTATAAAATACAGCTTTGTAACATACTCAAGAGTTATGAGCTTCAGTGGTATGAGTGAGATTTTCCATATAGCAGCAAGTAGGTAAATCTTGACAGTGGCCAAAAAACGGAGCTCCTGATTATTATTTTTCTTAATGCCACAGGATTGGATATTAATCTCTAGCTTTACTTCACTGACCCGCACTATTGGCTGCAGTGGAACAGCAAGGGTTACCATGCCAAAAACAAAAGAGCTATTTTATTAGCAAGACGCGCATAAGATAGAGCTCACCTCAGGCCTGCCTTGTCATATCAATCAATCACAAGCAGGATCAGTGACAGACTTATAACAGATTTCACAGCTTCTCCTCTCGATATCTAACTTGTTCTCATCATGTGTACGGAATGTGAACTTTGGACAAAAAGGTAAGAAGCTGCAAAATGTGGGAGGGGAAATATAAGCAGGTAGAAAGAAACAATGGAAACTTTTTTTTTTATTTTAACAGTTATTGACACTCATTTGCCTTCATAAATAAAGTTATTTAAAAAAAAAAACACAAAAAACAAACAGTTATTCTGAATAATTATTTTGGGTTAAATACAACAATTTACTTAAAAATCAGGAAAATGTCTGAAACATAAAAGGTCTAAAAGATATTTTACCTTTATCTTTCTAGAGCTAGATGTAGACCCAAATTCTGTTAGAGCAAATACAGCATACATATTAAAGGGATATGAAACCCAATTTTTTTAATTTCATGATTCATATAGAGCATGCAATTTTAAGCAACATTCTAATTTACTCCAAATATCACATTTTCTTCATTCTCTTGGTATCTTTATTTGAAAATGCAGGAATGTAAGCTTAGGAGCTATACAATTTTTGGTTCAAACCTGGGTAGCACTTGGTGATTGATGGCTACATTTAGCCACCAATCAGCAAGCACTACCCAGGTGTTGAACCAAAAATTATTGGTGTTGAAGGGAAAGAAACAATGGAAGGAAGGTACAGCCGCACACCCCTCTTAGCCTTGATTGGTCCATGTTTTATGGGTTTAAAAGCTTGTTTGTTTTAATGTTGTGTTAGCTTGATAAAGGGTCAGGAGCCCTGAAACATTGCTGTATGCTACATTAATGATCTTCACTTTCTTTGTATTGGAGGGTGCAGCTTATTTTTCATTGGATGACTTCAGGGTTTGGGGAAGACCCAGAGTTTTAGCACCCTGCAACATGCTACTTTGAAATTTGTATTTACAGTTGGAGTGCAGGTCTGAACTGTGTTTTATTTATTTATTACCACCTCTATTGGAAGTCTGTTGTATAAATCAAACAGCCTTTCTGTAAATAAGTGACTTCATGACAAGAAGTTTTTTAATCTAGAAGTATAATATCATGAGATCCTATAATAAAAATAAAATAAAAGTATGATGTAGTGGTATTATATAAATGCTAGAGGAATGTGAAGCAGGGGTAACAGGTTTGCTAATTGTCAGCCTGCCCGCCAGCAATCTTGATTGGTTAATCAGAACCAGATAGAATTTAATTTTAATATAATTGATATAATTATAACATATGGGATAAAAAAAATATAAAATAAAAATAATATTTCCAATACCCTATTGTCCCTTCATCGTGCCCAGAAAAAGGTAACAAATTTCCGACATGCGTTTCACCTTTCCAGGCTTTTTCAAGGAACATTTGTTAACTTTACTTGGGCACCGTGAGTGGACAATAGGGTATTAGAAATATTGTTTATCCTCTTTTGTTTAGGGAATTTGATAGAATATACGTACCGTTTGTTTCCTGGTGTGCCTATAATTAAGTTTTATGTTATTTTAATAAATACATTTGGAAAATGTACCGGAGGTGCTGCTGTTTGTGTGCCTAACATAATATTTGTAATATGATTGAGCTCACTTAAAGCTTAGAACCACTTGTTTGCTGAAAAAAAAGGAAGGATTTGAGGACAAAGTCTGGGACAGTGTGTCCACCATTTCGTGATACTTTATCACTAAAATTCACAATTATTTTTTAATTTTTATTTTACATAGTAGATGAGGTTGAAAAAAAAGACAGAAGTCCATTGAGTTCAACCTATACAAATTTTAATATACATACAATAAAAGCTCACGTTGATCTTAAATTAATCCCATTAAAAAGGTGACCCATTTAACACAAGCAATCATAGCCCTGAATTCTATTTCTAGACAGAAATTTATCTAAACCATTTTTAAATGTATCTAAGGTATTGGCATTTACTACCTTCTGAGGAAATGAGTTCCACAATTTTATTGCTCTTACAGTGAAACAATGTTTACGTTGCTGGAGATTAAATCTCATTTCATCCAGCCTTAAATTGTGACCTCTTGTAACAAACAATTTTTTTGGAATAAACAGAGCTTCTGCCATCTCTGTATATGAACCTTGAATATATTTATATAAAGTAATCATGACTCCTTAAAAAAGCGCTTTTTTTCTAGATAAAACAGACCCAGTTTGGCTAACCTCTCATCATAGCTTAAATTCTCCATTCCCCTTATTAGCTGCGGGCCCTTCTCTGAACTTTTTCTAAAACTGCAATATATTTTTTTGAGGTTGGTCCCCAGAGCTGCACTCCATACTCATGGTGAGGTCTTCCAAGGGATTTATATAGTGACAGAATTATGCTTTCCTCCCTTACATCAATGCCTCTTTTAATACATGCTAGTATCCTATTAGCCTTAGAAGCTGCAGCCCTGCACTGTGCAGCCATTTTAGCTTGTTATCTGAAAGTACACCCAAACTCCTTCCCTCCTCTGTTTTGCTAAATCTTATCCAATTTAAATAATAAATTGCCTGATTATTTTTACTTCCAAAAGGTAGAACCTTGCATTTTCCAGTATTAAATCTCATTTTCTATTTACCTGCCCATTCTTCTAATTTTTGTAGATCCCCTTGTAAATCAATTTCATCCTGCCCTGACCTAATGACCTTACACAACTTTGTATCATCTGCAAAAATAGAGATGCTGCTATTTAATCCTTGCTCCAAGTCATTAATAAAAATATTATAAATATGGGGGACTCTACTGATTATCTTTGTCTAATCTGAGTATGATCCATTTACTACTACTCATTGCTCCCTATCTTTTATCCAGTTATTTATCCATGAGTTACTATTTTCAGCTATTCCCAGTCCCTTAATTTTGTACATTAATCTCTCATGTGGCAATGTATCAAACGCCTTTGCAAAATCCAAGTACTGTATATCACATCAACTGATTCTCCTTTATCTAGATATTTACTTCCTTCCTCATAGAATCTAATTAGATTTGTTTGACATGATCTATTTCTCATAAAACCATGCTGATTTGGACTCATAATCTTGTTTATACGAATATACTCATCAATACAATCCCTTCAAGTATATTCCCCACTATTGATGTCAGACTAACTGGTCTATAGCTTCCTGGATCAGCCCTGCTTCCCTTTTTGAAGAGTGGCACCACATCAGCTTTACGCCAGTCCTGGGGTACTATGCCTGAGTATAATGAGTCTTGAAAACTTAAGAGTAGAGGTTTGGCTATAACAGTGCTAAATTTCCAGTAAAACCTTTGAGTGTATTCCCTGAAGTTTTATTTACCTTAATATTATCCAGTTTTTTCCTGATATCCTCTAGCGATAATCTAGTTATTGGTATGGGTTGTATGTTCTAGTTTGTAAGTATCTCCCATTGGTTCCTCTCTTGTGTATACTGAAGAAAAGAACTGGTTTAGCATCTCAGTCATCACTGTTAATCATGCTACCCTTCACACATTTTAATGTACCTATATTTTCCTTCGATTTTTGCCATGTATGTACCTAAAAAAAACTTTTAGGGTTTGACTTAAAATTTTATTTTAGATTTTTTGATCACATGTTTGGATTTGCTTATGGATTGAATTGTGAATTAGTATATATTACACTTGTTACAATAATTATATAATATATTTAGACATCTTTTGGGGAATACCTTTAGAAGAACCAGACAGTATCAAGAAACATAGACATTGACGGCAGATAAGAATCAGAAGGCACCTTGAGTCTGCCCATATTTCCTGTTGTCCTGTTGTGATACCCTTATGCATATCACAGAAGTTCTTGAATTTTCTTACCACCTGTATTTGAAGTCATAAAAAAATAAAAAATCTGTGGGAGCAATGTAAGCTCCCCACCTAATGGGACATGAAAGTCAAAATGAATTTTTCATTGTTCAGTTAGGATAGAGCATGACATTTTAAGAGACTTTTGAATTTACTTCTGTATTCAATTTACTTTGTTTTTTTGGTATCCTTTGTTGAAAAGTATAACTAGGTAGGCTCAGAAGCTGGAAGCTAGTTGGTGATTGGTTGCTACACATATATGCTTCTTGTCATTGGTTCACCTAATGTGTAAAGCATGGCTGCTGTAGGGCTGACTTTTCTACAAAGGATACCAATAGAACAAAGCATATTTGATGATACAAGAAAAATGGAAAATCTATTCAAATTACAAACTCTACCTAAATCATAAATTGCTGACTTTCAAATCCCTTCAATACTGGCATTTATAGGAGATGTTATAGTGGCTGTCATAGAAAACAAAGCTTTTGCTATGACTTATTAGCTGCTGCACTGCTTGAGCCGCTCTATTGTTGAGAGGTTTGAGTTTCTGCTATTAATAGGGTGGTCTCGGTGCTTTGGTTGGTAGCCATCTTGCATTGTATGTAGCCCAAGGGGGAGTCAATGCTTCAGTGACTAGCTGCAGCACAGCAATAATTGCTTTTGTCTTGGTGTTTAGCTGTTTGGTTGGGCAATGCAGCATGTAATGTGTTTATGAGCGCTGTACCTGTTCTTATCTGAAGGGCAGAGTTCATGCACATGTCATTTCACATACCGTACACATCACAACACTGGCTGAGGACTATGCAAACTATGAGCGAATTCTGGGTCAGACATTGTGTTAGGCACTTAACCCTTTCAATCCTATGAACTGCACAAGTATGAAACAAAGCTTGTCTCTAACCAGAACTAATATTTGTGCTCTGTGGAAATGAATTCAATCTCTGATTTGTTCAGTAGATAAATATATGCGGAAAGAGAAGTCCCTGAAAATTAAAAGGCACAATATTAAATTGAAATAGTTAAAGGGACATGAAAGTCAAAATGAAATCTTCATAATTCAGACAGAGCATTTCATTTTGATAGACTTTTCAATTTACTTGTTATCATAACTGGTGATTGGCAGCTCCAAACATATATACCAGATGTATTCAGCTAGCTCCCACTAGTGCACTGCCACTCAAAGAGCTGGCTTTAACAATATATTAATCAATGTGCAGGGGTTAAACACTTAGTAATATACAAGCAACAGTACAATAATACATTATCCACTCTTCTCTCTCTAATAGGTCCTTTTCTGTCTCCTTTGCTGGCGACTCCTCCTCTCAATTGCCTCTGTCTGTTGGAGTACCTCAAGGCTCTGTTCTGGGTCCTCTACTCTTCTCTATTTATACTTCCTCACTGGGTAAACTTATCAGTAGCTATGGCTTCAACTACCACCTCTGTGCTGATGATACTCAGATCTACCTATCCACCCCTTCACTCTCTCCTTCTGTCCTTTCTCACATCAGTGTCTGCTTATCTGGCATTTCTTCTTGGATGGCCTCTCACCACCTAAAAATCAAAATGTCCAAGACTGAGCTCCTTCTAATCCCCCCCTCTAATTCTACCCCGGTTCCTAACTTTTCAATCACTGTTGATGACACCACTATCTCCCCATCACCCCAAGTCCGCTGCCTAGGAGTTACACTTGACTCCAATCTGTCATTCATACCCTACATCCAATTGCTTTCTTCCTCCTGTCGCAACCCTCCTACGCAATATCTCCAAACTTCATCCGTTTCTGAGTGCTGAAACTACTAAACAGCTAATTCACTGCCTGGTAATCTCCCGACTTGACTACTGTAATAACCTACTTACTTGTCTCCCTCTCTCCCGCCTTTCCCCTCTTCAATCCATCCTAAAATGCTTCTGCTAGGCTAATCCACCTCTCCCGACACTGGCTATTCATCCACAGCAGAATTAAATTTAAAATTCTCATCCTGACCTACAAAGCCCTTACCAACGCACCCCCCCACCTGTCCTCACTCATCAACAAATATACTCCAGCCCGCCCCCTAAGATCCAACAATGACCTGCTCCTTGCATCTTCTACCATCACCTCCTCCCATGCTAGGCTACAGGACTTCTCTCGTGCGGCACCAACCATCTGGAATGCACTTCCTAAAGCTGTCAGACTCTCCCCTAACCTTTCCTCCTTTAAACGCTCCCTAAAGACCTTTCTGTTCATGGAAGCCTATCTCCAAATCAGTAACAAATGAATTCCACTTGCCTAATTGCTGTCCCCATCTAACTCCACACTAACATCATTCTCACCTTTGCAGTCCCCACCTCCTGTTTCTCACCCTCCTACCATCTAGATTGTAAGTTCGCACGGGAACAGGGCCCTCAATTCCCCCTGTATTTGTTTGTTAAACTTTGCCTGATGTCTTTTATATTGTATTGTACTGTACTTTTATCTTTGTACCCATGGACAGCGCTGCGGAATCTGTTGGAGCTTTATAAATAAAGAATAATAATAAAATAATAATAAGAGCATTTTATTTTTGCACTTCTTATGTCCCTTTAAAATAGGGAGATTAAAATAATGTTGTTTTACAGTAATACAGTATATATTAAAATTTAAAGGGACAGTCAACACCAGAATTTTTGTTGTTTAAAAAGAAAGATAATCCCTTTATTACCCAAACCCCAGTTTTGCATAACCAACACTGTTATATAAATACACTTTTTACCTCTGTGATTACCTTGTATCTATGCTTTTGCAAACTGCCCCCTTATTTCAGTTCTTTTGACAGACTTGCATTTTAGCCAATCAGTGCTCACTCCAGGGTAACTTCACGTGCATGAGTTCAACGTTATCTATATGAAACACATGAACTAATGCCCTCTAGTGGTCAAAATGCATTCAGATTAGAGGCAGACTTCAAGGTCTAAGAAATTTAGAATATGAACCTCCTAGGTTTAGCTTTCAACTAAGAATACCAATTGAACAAAGCAAAATTGGTGATTAAAGTAAATTGGAAAGTTGTTTAAAATTACATGCCCTATTTAAATCATGAACTTTTTTTTTGGACTTGACTGTCCCTTTATGCACTGAAATGCAAAAAAATAAAATATGCTCACAAAATATGGGCTAGATTACAAGTGGCGCGCCAACAGTTATGCGTGAGCGGAAAGGGGTTTATTCGGGTGTAGCGCTCATATTACAAGTTGAAAGTAAACTCAATCGATTGAACGCAATTTAATTTAACGCTCGTCGGGATATCGCGTCCTCAGAGCTCTGGTTAAAGGGAAAAGAAACCCCAAAATGTTATTTCATGATTTGGATAGAACATACAATTTTAAACAACTTTCCAATTTACTTCTTTTATCAAATTTGCTTCAATCTCTTGCTATCCTTTGCTGAATGAACATCATTGCCCTACTGGCAGCTAGCTGAACACATCTAGTTATCTAATCACAAGAGATCAATGTGTGCAGGCACCAATCAGCAGCTTGCTCCCACTAGTGCAGGATATGTGCGTATTCTTTTTTTAACAAGGGATAGCAAGAGAACAAAGCACATTTGAAAATAGAAGTGAATTTAAAAGTGTCTTAAAATGACATGCTCTATCCAAATCATGTAAGTTTAATTTTGACTTTCCTAAAAAATATGAAGTCTCAGGCAGACACAGGACTTAAACATTGAGATACATACATATACATGTCTAAATACAAATATAAACTTCACAACACTCTCCCCAAAATATGTGCTTAGTGCCAAGGGAGGTTACACTAAATACTGACTTTTGCCAGAAGAGGACATTTATTTTTTTTTATATTGTGTACGTTTCCTGTATTTTCTGTGGGGATTACCACACTTGAGAATATGCGATTGGGTTTGTGTGCGAGTAGGGGGTTAGGTTTTCTTTTTTCTCACTTTTTTTTGTTGCTCCCTTGACTTGTAAGGGGGAATATGTTAACGCACGCAAGATATCCTAACATTGGCTTTTTGCACGCATCTGGTTAGCATTTGAGCAAAAACAGTTTACTTTCAACTTGTAATATGAGCGCTACCCGACGCACACAAAAAGCTTCTAGTGGAGTTAGAGTGGGAGCGTTAAATACCACTCCACTTTTAATCTGGCCCTAAATGTTTTAAAAGTATTTTTGTTAGTCTGTTTATATTTTCTCCTTTGTTGTGGTCAATTAAGGACAGATCATGTAAATGATCTCAGCACTGATCAAGTAATCACTATAAAGAATGTTTCTGAAGTCTGGGCAGAGGGAAAAAAAAGACAATTTTTGAAGTTATGTTACAGAAAAAGAAAGAATAATAAATAAATAAATAATATCTTGCATAGTTGTTCCACTATGTATAATTTAAAAATGGGGAATTTAATTGCGAGTTTTACTTTCCCTTTAAAGGTTGTATTAAAACCTCTAAGCTGGTGTTAAATCAAAGTGATTACCATTAAGTTATATACAGGAATAGATTCACGTTAATTTTACATGATCAAACATTATGATGACGTTGCAATGTTTGACTAAGCATTCTTTCTCATAATTTATTTAAATAGGGGCTCTTGTTAGCAAAGCACTTAATATTACAACTGTATAGGTATGGAATAGCAGAAATGCAAAAGTAGACTATTATTTTTTTTAAACAGAGGGTGGGTTAAGATACAGATTTCTTTTTTGCAGTGCAATTATAGGGGCTAATATTGCTAAAATATGTGACTATTAAAACTTAGATCTAAACTAAAGATACTTGTGTTTAATCTATATCTCTTTACATTCCACAAAGGGCAACACAATGACATTTAACTGTATGTGGCAATTTGGTTATAGTGTAGATTGTATAATAATTCTTCATTTATAGCAGTCTGCAGTGATTGATCCTATGTCAGTAATAGAGGAAATTCTCCCATTATTCTTTATCTTCATGATATTAAATCAGGGTACTGCTCAGCCAATAAGATTACATGTTGTCTTGTTGAATGTCTCCTATTCACCTTCTGTTCTCCACATTGTGTTTTATGTTTTTTAATAAAATCCAGATTACTGCCTCAGGCTTAGAAATAGCCTGGGATAATGGGAAGCTGGCTTATACAAGTTCTTTTATGGAATATTTTCAAATCTATATAAAACACCACAATGGAATTTAGAACTCTGTAAAAATAGGATGTTTATACTTTAGTGGGGGATGAATAGAGTAAAAACTGTTTTCCCATGTAAATGATATATTCTATCAATGTACAATTGGCTTTGACCTATTTTGCTTTTAAAGTAAGCAACTCGTTCTGAAAATTTCATTTGTAAAGGGAATTAAACTCAAGTCATGTGTAATTGGTGACACAGATTGCCAGTTGTATAAGTGGCAATTACTGGCTTTGAGTCCTTTCCTGATCTCCTTGCTAACCTAGAATATTTATTTAATATATATATATACCTCCCATCTGTTCCAGATCTTGCAGAATTGTCAGGGGTTGTAACTCTGCCCATTGTCCTTTTACCAGCTTCCACGGTTAGGGTCAATGTCTCAACTGGCACACACCAACCCTGCCCAAACCCGCCCATGCCCTTGGCACACTCACGGTCCCAATAAACACTGGTGGGCCACTGCACTTAAGTACCCCTCACCAACCTATCCAGAAAAGCCTCTTTAGAGGCATGTTTTTAAAATTCCCAGTGAGGGAACAGTGTTCTTGTACGGTTATTGTTACGAGGATACTAAGATAGACAGTTTACGCCAGTAGTAGAAATAAAAAAAACACTCCAGCATTGCATGCGTCAAGTGGATTTGCAATAAATAAGTAATAGTAATGAAAACCAGGGACCAGTAAATATTTTGAAAATACATGAGTCAAGTACATCTATGCATGTAGTAGACGGGATCCATATCTCAACACGTATCAGCAAGCCATAGAAAGAATTCATAGTGACCAAGATTCCATTACGAACAGAAAATACAGCAAATCATAAAAGCATAAATTTGGATGGCAGATACGAATCAGAAGCCCCTATAATTTGCCCTTGTTTCCATATCAGGTGTAAGCTTAAAGGACCATTAAATACAGTAAATTACATAATCAACAAATGCATAATAAAAAGACAATCAAATAGCACTTACTCTGAATTTCTTCTGTTAAGTGTGATCAGTCCACGGGTCATCATTACTTCTGGGATATTACTCCTCCCCAACAGGAAGTGCAAGAGGATTCACCCAGCAGAGCTGCATATAGCTCCTCCCCTCTACGTCACCCCCAGTCATTCTCTTGCACCCAACGACTAGATAGGATGTGTGAGAGGACTATGGTGATTTTATTTAGTTTTATTTCTTCAATCAAAAGTTTGTTATTTTTTAATAGCACCGGAGTGTGTTATTCCTTCTCTGGTGGAGTTTGAAGAAGAATCTACCAGAGTTTTTACTATGATTTTAGCCGGAGTTGTTAAGATCATATTGCTGTTTCTCGGCCATCTGAGGAGAGGTAAACTTCAGATCAGGGGACAGCGGGCAGTTTAATCTGCAAAGAGGTATGTAGCAGTTTTTATTTTCTGACAATGGAATTGATGAGAAAATCCTGCCATACCGACATAATATCATGTATGTATATTTAACATTTCAGTATTCTGGGGAATGGTACTTCACTGGAATTACACTGTGTATATAAGACTTTAGCCTAATTGCAAAGCAACAGGTTTTTAATAACTCTTAATTTATGTTAAACGTTTTTGCTGGAATGTAAAATCGTTTTCATTTTCTGAGGTACTGGGTGAATAAAATGTTTGGGCACTATTTTTCCACTTGGCAGTTGCTTGATCTAATTATGACAGTTTACTGATCTCTCTCACTGTTGTGTGTGAGGGGGAGGGACCTTTTTTTGGCGCTTTTGCTACGCATCAAAAATTTCAGTCAGAAGCTCATTGTTTTTTCCTGCATGTTCCGGTTTATCTCTACAGAACTCAGGGGTCTTCAAAGCTTGTTTGAGGGAAGTAATCTAACAGAGCTGTGAGATTATAATTGACTGTGATAAAAAACGTTTATTCTTTAACTTTTTTATGCCATCAGGGTTAGTTTTTCTTTGCTAATGGGAACAAACCTTTGCTAAATTGTGTTTTGTTTTTCAAAGTTTATTGATTTCAACTGTTATATATCTTTCAGTGCTTCTTAAAGCACAGTACGTTTTTTCATTGTGTTTTACTTGAATAATATTTCCAAGTTGCAAGTTTATTTGCTAGTGTGTTAAACATGTCTGATTCAGAGGATGAGACCTGTACTATTTGTGCCAACGCCAAAGTGGAGCCCAATAGAAATTTATGTACTAACTGTATTGATGCTACTTTAAATAAAAGTCAATCTGTACAAATTGAACAAATTCCACCAAACAACGAGGGGAGAGTTATGCCGACTAACTCGCCTCACGTGACAGTACCTGCATCTCCCGCTCGGGAGGTGCGCGATATGGTGGCGCCCAGTACATCTGGGCGGCCATTACAAATAACATTACAAGATATGGCTACTGTTATGACTGAGGTTTTGGCTAAATTACCAGAACTAAGAGGCAAGCGTGATCACTCTGGGGTGAGAACAGAGTGCGCTGATAATGCTAGGGCCATGTCAGATACTGCGTCACAACTTGCAGAACATGAGGACGGAGAGCTTCATTCTGCGGCTGACGGTTCTGATCCAAACAGATTGGATTCAGATATTTCAAATTTTAAATTTAAGCTGGAAAACCTCCGTGTATTACTAGGGGAGGTGTTAGCGGCCCTGAATGATTGTAACACAGTTGCAATACCAGAGAAAATGTGTAGGTTGGATAAATATTTTGCTGTACCAACAAGTACTGACGTTTTTCCTATACCTAAGAGACTAACTGAAATTATTACTAAGGAGTGGGATAGACCCGGTGTGCCGTTCTCACCCCCTCCGATATTTAGAAAGATGTTTCCAATAGACTCCGCCACACGGGACTTATGGCAAACGGTCCCTAAGGTGGAGGGAGCAGTTTCTACTTTAGCTAAGCGTACCACTATCCCGGTAGAGGATAGCTGTGCCTTTTCAGATCCAATGGATAAAAAGTTAGAGGGTTACCTTGTTCAACAAGGTTTTATATTGCAACCCCTTGCATGCATTGCGCCGGTTTGCATGCAGCGGCATTCTGGATTGAGTCTCTAGAAGAGAACCTTAGTTCAGCTACGCTGGACGACATTTCGGACAGGCTTAGAATACTTAAGCTAGCTAATTCATTCATTTCGGAAGCCGTAGTACATTTAACTAAACTTACGGCTAAGAATTCCGGATTCGCCATTCAGGCGCGCAGAGCACTGTGGCTAAAATCCTGGTCAGCTGATGTAACTTCTAAGTCCAAATTACTTAATATACCTTTCAAGGGACAGACCTTATTTGGGCCCGGTTTGAAAGAAATTATCGCTGACATTACAGGAGGTAAGGGCCACGCCCTGCCTCAAGACAAAGCCAAACCTAAGGCTAGACAGTCTAATTTTCGTTCCTTTCGGAATTTCAAAGCAGGAGCAGCATCAACTTCCACTGCTCCAAAACAAGAAGGATCTGGTACTCGCTACAGACAAGGCTGGAGACCTAACCAGTCCTGGAACAAGGGCAAGCAGGCCAGGAAACCTGCTGCTGCCCCTAAAACAGCATGAATTGAGGGCCCCCGATCCGGGATCGGATCTAGTGGGGGGCAGACTTTCTCTCTTCGCCCAGGCTTGGGCAAGAGATGTCCAGGATCCCTGGGTGCTAGAGATAATATCTCAGGGATTCCTTCTGGACTTCAAATACTCTCCTCCAAGAGAGAGATTTCATCTGTCAAGGTTGTCAACAAACCAAACAAAGAAAGAAGCGTTTCTACGCTGCATACAAGAACTATTGTTAATGGGAGTAATCCATCCAGTTCCACGGTCGGAACAGGGACAAGGGTTTTACTCAAATCTGTTTGTGGTTCCCAAAAAAGAGGGAACTTTCAGACCAATCCTGGATTTAAAGATCCTAAACAAATTCCTAAGAGTTCCATCATTCAAAATGGAGACTATTCGGACAATTTTACCCATGATCCAAGAAGGTCAGTACATGACCACAGTGGATTTAAAGGATGCTTACCTTCACATACCGATTCACAAAGATCATTACCGGTATCTAAGGTTTGCCTTTCTAGACAGGCATTACCAGTTTGTAGCTCTTCCATTCGGATTGGCTACAGCTCCAAGAATCTTCACAAAGGTTCTAGGTGCTCTTCTGGCGGTACTAAGACCGCGGGGAATTTCGGTAGCTCCGTACCTAGACGACATTCTGATACAAGCTTCAAGTTTTCAAACTGCCAAGTCTCATACAGAGTTAGTACTGGCTTTTCTAAGGTCACAGGGATGGAAGGTGAACGAAAAGAAAAGTTCACTCGTTCCACTCACAAGAGTTCCCTTCCTGGGGACTCTTATAGATTCTGTAGAAATGAAGATTTACCTGACAGAGGACAGGTTAACAAGACTTCAAAGTGCTTGCCGCACCCTTCATTCCATTCAACACCCGTCAGTGGCTCAATGCATGGAGGTAATCGGCTTAATGGTAGCGGCAATGGACATAGTGCCATTTGCTCGCTTACACCTCAGACCACTGCAACTATGCATGCTAAGTCAGTGGAATGGGGATTACTCAGACTTGTCCCCTTCTCTGAATCTGGATCAAGAGACCAGAAATTCTCTTCTATGGTGGCTTTCTCGGCCACATCTGTCCAGGGGGATGCCATTCAGCAGACCAGACTGGACAATTGTAACAACAGACGCCAGCCTTCTAGGTTGGGGTGCCGTCTGGAATTCTCTGAAGGCTCAGGGACAATGGAGTCAGGAGGAGAGTCTCCTGCCAATAAACATTCTGGAATTGAGAGCAGTTCTCAATGCCCTCCTGGCTTGGCCCCAGTTGACAACTCGGGGGTTCATCAGGTTTCAGTCGGACAACATCACGACTGTAGCTTACATCAACCATCAGGGAGGGACAAGGAGCTCCCTAGCAATGATGGAAGTATCAAAGATAATTCGCTGGGCAGAGTCTCACTCTTGCCACCTGTCAGCAATCCACATCCCGGGAGTGGAGAACTGGGAGGCGGATTTCTTAAGTCGTCAGACTTTTCATCCGGGGGAGTGGGAACTTCATCCGGAGGTCTTTGCCCAAATACTTCGACGTTGGGGCAAACCAGAGATAGATCTCATGGCGTCTCGACAGAACGCCAAGCTTCCTCGTTACGGGTCCAGATCCAGGAGCAGTCCTAATAGATGCCCTGACAGCACCTTGGGACTTCAGGATGGCTTATGTGTTTCCACCCTTCCCGATGCTTCCTCGATTGATTGCCAGAATCAAACAGGAGAGAGCATCAGTGATTCTAATAGCACCTGCATGGCCACGCAGGACTTGGTATGCAGACCTGGTGGACATGTCATCCTGTCCACCTTGGTCTCTACCTCTGAAACAGGATCTCCTGATACAGGGTCCTTTCAAACATCAAAATCTAACTTCTCTGAAGCTGACTGCTTGGAAATTGAACGTTTGATTTTATCAAGACGTGGGTTTTCTGAGTCAGTTATTGACACCTTAATACAGGCTAGGAAGCCTGTTACCAGAAAGATTTACCATAAGATATGGCGTAAATACCTATATTGGTGTGAATCCAAAGGTTACTCTTGGAGTAAGGTTAGGATTCCTAGGATATTGTCTTTTCTACAAGAAGGTTTAGAAAAGGGTTTATCCGCTAGTTCATTAAAGGGACAGATCTCAGCTCTGTCTATTCTGTTACACAAACGTCTGTCAGAAGTGCCAGACGTTCAGGCTTTTTGTCAGGCTTTGGCGAGGATTAAGCCTGTGTTTAAAACTGTTGCTCCGCCATGGAGTTTAAACCTTGTTCTTAACATTTTACAGGGCGTTCCGTTTGAACCCCTCCATTCCATTGATATAAAGTTGTTATCTTGGAAAGTTCTATTTTTAATGGCTATTTCCTCGGCTCGAAGAGTCTCTGAGTTATCAGCCTTACATTGTGATTCTCCTTATTTGATTTTTCATTCAGATAAGGTAGTTCTGCGTACTAAACCTGGGTTCTTACCTAAAGTAGTCACTAACAGGAATATCAATCAAGAGATTGTTGTTCCTTCTTTGTGCCCAAATCCTTCTTCGAAGAAGGAACGTCTACTACACAATCTGGATGTAGTTCGTGCCCTAAAATTTTACTTACAGGCAACTAAGGAATTTCGACAAACATCTTCTCTGTTTGTCGTGTACTCTGGTCAGAGGAGAGGTCAAAAGGCTTCTGCTACCTCTCTTTCCTTTTGGCTTCGTAGTATAATACGTTTAGCTTATGAGACTGCTGGACAGCAGCCTCCTGAAAGGATTACAGCTCATTCTACTAGAGCTGTGGCTTCCACTTGGGCCTTCAAGAATGAGGCCTCTGTTGAACAGATTTGCAAGGCTGCAACTTGGTCTTCGCTTCATACTTTTTCCAAATTTTACAAATTTGACACTTTTGCTTCCTCGGAGGCTATTTTTGGGAGAAAGGTTCTTCAGGCAGTGGTTCCTTCTGTATAAAGAGCCTGCCTATCCCTCCCGTCATCCGTGTACTTTTGCTTTGGTATTGGTATCCCAGAAGTAATGATGACCCGTGGACTGATCACACTTAACAGAAGAAAACATAATTTATGCTTACCTGATAAATTCCTTTCTTCTGTAGTGTGATCAGTCCACGGCCCGCCCTGTTTTTAAGGCAGGCAGTTATTTTTTAAATTATACTCCAGTCACCACTACACCCTTGGTTTCTCCTTTCTCGTTGGTCCTTGGTCGAATGACTGGGGGTGACGTAGAGGGGAGGAGCTATATGCAGCTCTGCTGGGTGAATCCTCTTGCACTTCCTGTTGGGGAGGAGTAATATCCCAGAAGTAATGATGACCCGTGGACTGATCACACTACAGAAGAAAGGAATTTATCAGGTAAGCATAAATTATGTTTTCTTTCCATTCCCCTGTCCCCTGTATTATGTGACAGCCAGCAGCAATCACAGATTTGTCTATGTATAAACTGTGAACCTATGCTCAGTAGGACCTGGTGCCTCAGACTGTGCATAATCTTTTTTCATTGCAAGCTTTGTTTAAATAATGAAAGTTTAGTTTTAACTTTAGTGTCCCTTTAAAGTGACAAAAAAAAATTGAATTAAACAATATTGTGGTATTAATTTATTTTTAATTTAGCTTTTTTGTCTTGTGTTGTAAAATACATTGATTGTGCTTGCTGCTCTTTCCTTAGAGAGGCTGACATTCAGATTCTGCACTTAAATATGCTGCAAACTGTCTGACCCAGCTTCATATTTTACACAGTGGTTGTTTAGAATAGTGCCCAAATTCATTTTAAATTGGTCCAAATTAGCGACGAGCAAGGGAAGTAAGATATGTAGATGGTTCAGGCAATTTGCACCACTGCAGCAGTTTGCAGCTCACTTTGGTTACAGAATTTTCTTTATGACCTTTCTGAAGCAAGCCCAATTTTACACAAACATAAGGTAATTTATAATGAAAATAAATCATTGTTTTAATGTAGATAATAAAACTGTTTAATTCTCATTAGTTATGCATAAGTATACTCCAGGCATTTTTGCAGTTTTTGAGCCTACCACCTCTATTGTAAGGCTTTTCCAGGAATCAGCCTCCTATGCTGTAAAGAAGCAGTTACATAAATTACTCCTGAGCTTGCTACCTTCCAGTATGAGATCATCAAAAGTTTTGAAAAATATGCTCCCCACCTCAGCTTTATTATTTAATGTCTGTTGCCTAGAAGACATCACTCGTACACTGTTTACCAGACAGTACTAGTAGTTTATGTTTTAGGCAGCAATTAAAATAGCCCAAATAAATAGGATGCCAGTGCTGGTCATAATCCTCTACCATAACCCTAATAAAAACACTATATATATATATATATTTTAAAATCATTGTTAATATCCCATTAATAACATCAATCAGCTAGATTACGAGTTTGGCGTTATGAGTGAAAAAGCATCGTTATACTTCATAACACTGCTTTTTTTCTAACGCTGCTATTACAAGTCTTGTAGGTATAGGTTTACCGCACACCTTTGTGGCCGTCACGCAACGTCAGTACCACACTTTAAAAAAAGTCCTTTTTCAATGGGACTCCCATAGCGCCGGTATTACAAGTTTGCCTGGGAGGCCAAAAAGTGAGCGGTACACTCTATAACCACAACTTCCACAAGATCCGTATCGCCATCTAAAGTAATTAATTATGAGTTTTACGTTACAAAGCTGTAGCATAAAACTCATAACTAAAGTGTTAAAAAGTACACTAACACCCATAAACTACCTATGAACCCCTAAACTGAGGCCCTCCTACATCGCACACACTATAATAAATTAATGAACCCCTAATCTGCCACTCCGGACATCGCCGCCACTTAAAAAATATATTAACCCCTATTCCGACGCTCCCCGTCGTCGCCACTATAATAAACCTATTAACCCCTAAACCGCCGCCCTCCAGTGGTCTTCGAAAATTGTAAGTGGATCGTCTGGGGTTAGTGTTAGGTTTTTTTTAAGGGTTTATTGGGTGGGTTTTATTTTTAGAGTAGGGTTTTGGGCAATGTAAAAGAGCTAAATGCCCATCCAAATGTCCTTTTCAGGGCAATGGTTAGCTTAGGTTTATTTAGATAGGTTTTTATTTGGGGGGTTTGGTTCATTGGGGCAATGCTCTGCAAAAGGCCCTTTTAAGGGCTATTGGCATTTTAGTGTAGGCTTGTTTTTTATTTTTTATTTTGGGGGGGCTTTTTTATTTTGATGTCTATGGGGAAATCGTGCACGAGCACGTCAAAACACTGCTTGTATTTGGGTGAGGTATGGTGCTCAACGCCACCATATCGCCCGCACAAGCCGGGTTTTTCAAAACCTGTAATAGCAGTGCTATAGGGAGGTGAAATACCGCCGCTTTTGTGGCAGTCATTAATTTCCCTATAGTGCTCAAAACTCGTAATCTAGCTGATAGGCAGTATCATGTAGATATTATTATTATTACCATAATAAGCATTTTCTTTGAGATTCCTATATCTTACTCTAAATAGGGGTGTACACTTGAAAGATTGGAACTAGAAGTTTTGTAATTTAGTTGGTACCATGTGAGTATTGGTATTAAGTCATCAAAGGTCTGACCACTCTTGCATCTGGGCAAAATGCAAAAAAACCTGATTTTTTTTTTATTTTATCCCTTGGTATTGATGGAAGAGCAATTCTAAATTCTAGTAAAATGTGCTATGTTTTCTCATTGGAAGAATTATAATATACCGGAGTTATATAATAAACTAATGAGCAGTCCACCCCTTATTAGCACTGTTTGTGCTTTAATAGTCATTAAATAGACAGCTTGATAGTGATCTTTTCAATTGATGAATAGGCAATAGTGGGTAACCTGAGGCCTTTTAATGTTAAAATTGTCTACTTTTTGCAGTCTTGACGGTATATATGAGTGTTTGAATTGGTAGTCAATCTTTTTATGTTTTAATTGTTGTCATGTTTTAAAGTGTTTTATTGGTAAGTTTTAACCCTTCATGTTTTGGTATCAGAAATGGTATTGGATTTGGGGTATTAATTGAGTGCTGGATAAAGGTGAAGCTTTTTTTCTCTTTTATTTATATATTCCAGTTTATAGCTACCTAGCACCCCCCCCCCCCCCCCACACTCTGATTTTATTTTTTTCCGTTGTGGGTAATGATTGAGATTTTGCCTTGAGATATTACTATACAACTGCATGTAATATACACTACATTAAAGAAGAATATGCACAGATACTGATATAAAAATCCATATAAAACCTTATTTAAAGGGACACTGTACTCAAATTTTTTCTTTTGTGATTCAGATTGAGCATGCAATTTTAAGCAACTTTCTAATTTACTCCTATTATCAATTTTTCTTGGTTCTCTTGCTATCTTTATTTGAAAAAGAAGACATCTAAGCTTTTTTTGGGTTCAGTACTCTGGACAGCAGTTTTTGATTGGTGGATGAATTTATCCACCAATCAGCAAGGACAACCCAGGTTGTTCATAAAAAATGGGCCGGCATCTAAACTTACATTCTTGCATTTCAAATAAAGATACCAAGAGAATGAATAAAATTTGATAATAGGAATAAATTAGAAAGTTGCTTAAAATTTCATGCTCAATCTGAATCACAAAAGAAAAAATTTGAGTACAGTGTCCCTTTAAGAGCTCCCAGTTTAGCACTGTTGATGAGGTGATGCTGGGACATCCACTGAAAGGGGCTTAGAAAACTGGAAAAGCAGTCACTCCCCCCTTCCCTTCATATGAAAAGACAGATTATACAAACAATAGCAGCAGGAATATTGTGGAACTGGGTCTACATCTGATATAAGCACAATGTTATGAAAAAATAAGCAAAACTATACATTGTTACAAAAACACTCCCAGACGGGCTATATAAATGGATCATCTACAAAACATTTATGCAAAGAAAAATCTAGTGTACAATATCCCATTAATAATCAGTTTTTAGTGTCATGTCCACTTCAAGAGGCAGGAGACGTTGCTGCATTTATATTCTGGAATTTGTGACTTCTTAAATATTCTGTACACTATATATATATATCTTACTATTTCAGCTAAAAAAGATGCAACCTGGGGAACAATGGCCCTGACATTTGTTGATTATATGGATGAACTGCATACATTTAATGAAAATACAGAGGTATATTACATTTTGCAGTTACCTGTAGCCTCAAAAAAGTGTGTTTAAATTAGCTCATTGTGACTGTACTCTTTTATACAGTAAAATGGCACACGTCACAAAAACTGGTAATTTTACAAAAACATTTCAATACAATATTATTTAAAAATAACCAACAAATATAATTTTTCAGTTCCACTTTAAAGGATATAAAGAAGTTAAAGAAGAAAAAAAAAGCCAATGCAAGAGGTTAAATTGTGGGATGGGGGATTTAGAAGTACTTTGTGTAATTATTACTTTATAAAAAGCAAAGCAGAAATATGGAATTGCTTTACGGCAGAAGTGGTAATGAAACAGCAAGGGAAAACAAACAATTACTGGTGAATATTCTGACTGAAATAGGAAGGGTTAAGCATGTTTGATATTACAGGGAGCAAGTACTGCTTACTAAGAGAAAAGCCTATCTGATTGGGGTGACAATACTATGTTTGGTTTGATGGAAACAAATAGAACTAATCTAACCTTACCCTTATGAAAAACAACTTCAGTGTAATGATAAATGTAGTGCACAGTATTAATGTTTGCAATTATCTCTCTGAAGTTGCTGTCTGTAGGAAAGTTATAGGAAAAACAACCACAATATTGTTCCTTCGCCCCTAGGGACAGAAATGCTATTATATTGCTATCCTCACCCCTGTATTAGACCCCTACATAAAATAGTACAGACAAGAACATTATTTTAAACATTATAACAAGGTTTTAGCCAGTGTTACCTACTGTTTGAATGTATGTCACTCAGAGCTCAGTGCAGACACTTCAAATGGCAGAGCTGTAGTGTTGAGGACCATCAGCTGCTACAAGGTGCTGTAATCTGGCAGAAAGTGACACTTTTTTTTTTCTTTTCGTCTCACTACTAAGAAAGTTGGGTAACACTATTAGTTATAAACAGATACAAAAAAGAAATTGCATAATATATTACCCAGCATACATAGGGAATGAGGTCTAACCTGCTAATCTTGCTCTGCTGTTAATACACATTGTACCTGTTTTGGACAGGTCCCACCCTCTTTTTCTTCTACCAACCTGATAAAATTCACTGTTGAGTACACCAAAGCACTTTGGGAAATGTAGTTTTTTGATTGTTTTTTTCTTATCCAGTTATAGTGAAACTGCAAACTAAACATTCAGCTAGATTACGAGTTGTGCGTTCGTCGTTTAACATTTTCAGCGTTAAAACAGCACCTCAGCCATTACAAGTCTTGTCGGTATAGCTGTACCGCAAGCCTTTTAGCCTGTAACACAACGCCAGTCCCGCACTTGTAAAAATGACGTTTTTTCCTGGGATTCCTATAGCACTGCCATTACGAGTTTTGCGGTGAGGCTAAAAAACCTGCGTTACAGCCTAAAACAACAAGATCCGTAACGCCATCTGAGAGCAGTAGTTATGAGTTTTACACTACAAATCTGTTTACAAAAAAACTCATAACTAAACTGCTACAAAGTGCACTAAACACCCATAAACTACCTATTAACCCCTAAACCGAGGCCCTCCCGCATTGCAAACACTATATTAAATTTATTAACCCCTAATCTGCAGCTCCCAATATCACCCCCACTAAAAAATTATTAACCCCTATCCCGCCGCTCCCCGACATCGTCACCACTATAATAAACGTATGAACCCCTAAAACGCCACCCTCCCGCATCGCAAACACTAGTTAAATATTATTAACCCTTAATCTGCCATACACCCCCACTATACTTAAGTTATTAAGCCCTACACCGCCGCCACTATAAAAAAACCTATTAGCCCCTACACCGCAAGCCCCCCACAATTAAATAAACTAATTTAAACTAGTAACCACTAAACCTAACGCCCCCCTAACTTTAGATTAAAATTACAATTTCCCTATCTTAAATTAAATTAAAACTTACCTGTCAAATTAAAAAAACTAAGTTTAAACTAACAATTAAACTAATATAATTATTAAACTAAAATTAAAATACCAATTAAATTAAACTAAACTACACATTAAAAAAATCTTAACACTACTCTAAAAATGACAAAGTATCTAATTACAAAAAATAAAAAAGACTAAATTACAAAATATAACAAACACTAAATTACAAAAAATAACAAACGAAATTATCCAAAATAAAAAAGAATTACACCTAATCTAATTGCCCTATCAAAATAAAAAAGCCCACCCAAAATAAAAAAAACCCTAGCCTACAATAAACTACCAATAGCCCTTAAAAGGGCCTTTTGTATGGCATTGCCCTAAGTTAAACAGCTCTTTTACCTGTAAAAAAAAAAATACAAAGACCCCCCCAACAGTAAAACCCACAATCCAACCAACCCCCCAAAATAAAAAACTAACTCTAAAAAAAACTAAGAAGGTTGGTTAGGGAAAGAATTCAAGGATTTGTAGCATTTAAGCTAAGTGCTGAATTAGGCACTATTGGATTAGATAAGGTTAGTTAAAATTTAACACTTTATTTAACATATATTCAAAGACAGACAATTTACTTAAATTGGATCACTCTGTAGAAACAAACAATCATAAATTGTTTCTATATCTTATCATTCCAAGTGACCCAACTGTAACATCATAAAACCAAACCTTTACCTTTTGGTTAAGGTTTGGTTTTATGATGTTACAGTTGGGTCACTTGGAATGATAAGATATAGAAACAATTTATGATTGTTTGTTTCTACAGAGTGATCCAATTTAAGTAAATTGTCTGTCCTTGTATATATGTTAAATAAAGTGTTAAATTTTAACTAACCTTATCTAAAAAAAACTACCCAATGCCTCGAAAAGGGCATTTGGATGGGCATTGCCCTTAAAAGGGCATTTAGCTCTTTTGCTGCCCAAACCCTAAACTAAAAAAAAAACACCCAAAAAACCCTTAAAAAAACACTAACCCCCGAAGATCCACTTACAGTTTTTAAATGAGAGCTGCTTAAATCCTATTGACTGATTTGAACAGCCAATAGGATTTTAGCAGCTCTAATTCCTATTGGCTGATTCAAATTTTTCAGCCAATAGGAACGCAATCTTGAAACGGCTCCCTTGCATTGAAGATTTAGTGTACGGCGGCGACCGTATGAAGAGGATTCTCCGCGCCCGATGTCTTCAGGGTGGACCTGCTCCGTGCCGCCGGGATCAAGATAGAAGATCCCGCCTGGATGAAGATTGAAGAGGCCGCCTGGATGAAGACTTCTTGCCGCTTGGATGAGGACTTTGCCCCCGAGATGAAGATTAAAGAGGCTGCCTAGATGAAGACTTCTCGCCACTGGGGTGGGTTTTTATTTTAAATTAAGGTTTGGGCAGCAAAATAGCTACATGCCCTTTTAAAGGCAATGCCCATACAAATGGCAATGGGTAGCTTAGTTTTTTTTAGATAGTTTTGTTTTATTTTGTAGGGTTGGGCGGGTCGAGGTTTGTAATGTTAGTGGGTTTTTGTATTTTTTTTACAGGTAAAAGAGCTGTTTAACTTAGGGCAATGCCCTACAAAAGGCCCTTTTAAGGGCCATTGGTAGTTTATTCTAGATTAGGGTTTTTATTTTGGGGTGTTTTTATTTTTTATATGGGTATTAGAATAGGAATAATTTGTATTATTTTTGATAATTTGTTTATTATATTGTGTAATGTATTTTTTTTTTTTCGTTTTGGGATGGGTTTTTATTTTTAGATTTTATTACAAGACCAGAGACTTCATATTTGCTTTACTTTCCTTTACTACTAGTGTGCAGCATTTCAAAGAATAATAAAACACATTACATAAATACAGAGAAAAAAGAACCAATGTAATTAGCCCAGGAGAAGGCTAATGTAGATATCAGGGTAATAATGGACCAATCAGAAGACCCATACTGACCAATGAGCTCCCCATCTTCCTCTTTCTTTTGCTGCTCATTCAAAAGATAAGTGTGCTGTTTTATTGCTCATAATTTTTTTTATTTATTTGTTGTTATTATTGTTTTATTTATATAAATTTTATTTTATTTTATTGCTGTTGGTTTTTTCTCTTTAATTGTTATTTTAATAACTATTTACTGCTAATTTTTTCTCCTTGTTTTTCGTATTTTCTTTTCCCCTTGTTTTTTGGCTTCCAACTGCCGTTTTTCGTTTTTCTAACATTTTTTCAATTAAAGAAAACACTCAAAAAACGAGCAAGGAATAATATGAGGGCCGAATGCCCTAGACCTCTTCTCCCAAACAATAGCAATATCACTCCTGATATTGATCCCAAAGTCCTTAAATTCATAGGTTCTCCAGGGTACAAAATCAAAAAAGGTTTGGATAGATCCTGGAAGAATTGTCAGAAAAGATTATTGGATACCATTGGTCCAATAACTAAATTATTTGAGCTTTCTGAAGAAGACGTTTTGAATGAGACTAATATGGACCCGCATACCGTTAGGGAATGGGTTCAAAGAATTGTATCCTTTGTTGGCAGTACAAATGCTAATATGATTATTGAAAGACGTAAAAATATATTACGTAGAATTGATCCTAAAATTTGCAATTTCGCAATTAATGAGATTCACTCTGATAAAGATGGCTTTCTTTTCGGTGATATATTTTTAAAATATCTTAATCAATATGCCAATACATTCACCACCCTTAACAAAGTTAAAAATAATATGAGAAAAATTTTATACACACAGAATTTCTCTGACAGGGCCAGTAAAGGAAGAGGTCGCTTTCCCGGCCGTGCCTCTTTTCTATCCAGACCTCAATACCAACAATCAAATTTCAATTATAACAAAGCCTATCAAGAACAGGGCCATTCCTCAAATTTCTTCCCAGCACGTGCCAGACCTTGGCAGCAAAGAGGATCTCACTTCAGGTCAAGACCTCGCTAATCCACAGGTAAATTCATTGTCTCTTCTTCCTCTACCTTTTTTCCCATAAAAAGTTGGAGGAAGTCTAATTCTTTTCTCTCAAAATTGGACTCATATTACTTCAGACCCTTGGATTCTGCAAACAGTTCAAGGAGTTCTTATAGAGTTTGTCTCTCCTCCAATTCAAGATGTTCTCCCTCTTCCTATTCATTTTTCTTTAAAAGACAAAATTCAAATTCAAAAAGAAATAAAAAATCTTCATTCAAAAGATGCAATATCTCTAATTTTATATCCACATTTAGCCTTTTTCAGCAATATTTTTCTAGTAAAAAAGAAAAACAGTCAATTCAGACCAGTAATAAATCTCAGTGCTTTAAACGCTTTCGTTTCTTACAACCACTTCAAATTAGAAGGTATTCATCTCTTAAGGGACTGTCTTTTAGACCAGGGGTTCTCAACCCAAGTGACCTCAAGGCCCGGTAAATTTTAGCCGGACCTGTCCAGGGCCCGGTATTCATCGGGAGTGGGTTGTAAAGTGCAGAATATATATATATATATATATATATATATATATATATATATATGTATATAAAATGAACCCACTGACACCAATATATATAAAGGACACACACATACATACATACATACATACATACATACATATATACATATATATATATATATATATATATATATATATACAGGGCCTCCATCAGGGGGTGACAGGGGTGACTCCTGTCAGGGGCCCAATGAGCCAGGGGGGCCCCATGAGGCAAGAACTAAAAAAAAATTTTTTTTTTTTTTTTTTAAATTTTGGCAGCCACCAGTGGGTACTACAGCAGAGTGCTAATTGAGCATGGGAAATGTTATTACAAGGAGTAAAGTATTAGCATTTGAGAGGATTTCTTAGTGTGCACTAAACCACTATGCTCAGTGTGAGACAGACTTGGGACTTTGTACAGTGTGTGCCTGAGTCACACGGCAGATCACTTTCATTTGAAGAGGAGGTAGGACTTACTTAGCAAATGTTTTTTATTCCTTTGTGCAAGTTTGGATTGTAACTTCAGTGTGGTAGTAGTTGTATGGTGGGGCTAGGGGTCCATAAAAACACATTTTTTTTTTAGCAGCAGTGTATTTATGATTATTTGACAATGCTGTAGAAATTCTATATTTAAAACCATGCAGAAATGTTTCCTCCTCAATACACAAATGGTAGATGCCCTTTTGGCAGATATGCATTTTATATATATATATATATATATATATATATATATATATATATATATATATATATATATATATATATATATATAACATTCCAGTTTACTGCTCCTTTATGCAAGGACTTTCCAGATGCAAGGAGGCATTTTATCTAGGATTTTTACATCTGCATAAAATGTTATACTCTCAGACTAAGATTGCTCAGTGTTTGAAATGAGACAGGTTAACTTAAAACTGTAGCTGACTTAGTTTTGAAATACATACCAACAAGCCTAAATCCTGCATTTAACCAGATCTAATGGTATGAGTACCACAGCTTATGGTCCCACCAAGACCATATAGAGTACAGCATTTTCAAAATCCATAAGTACAGCTGACAGATGGGAAAATTTGTACACTATATTTGAAGTGGTGCTCTTGGTTGGGGAAAATGGGAAAAAAACAAACAAACATATGTCAACCTTTTAAAGGTACTTTTCTTCATCTAGCCATCTACCCAGCTCATTTATGTACAATTTTGAATGCACAGAATTATTTTTGTTTGCACATTTACAAATATGATTCTTTAAAAATTGATCTCTTAATTTCTGCATTTTTTTTTTCATGCATGTCACACACTGTTGATTTAGGGGATGCAAGGTGCATAAATGTTTTCTCCTGTGAGTGTTTCTGTGGGTGTATGTGTTTATGTCTTTGTGCTTTGGTTTGTGTCTCTATGTGTATGTATTTTTTATCTGTGGGTCTCTCTGTGAGGGTGGGTGTGCTTTTTCTATGGGTGTTTCTGTGAGGGTGTTTGTGTGTATGTATGTATGTCTGTGTTTTCTGTGGGTGTCTCTGTGAGGGTGTGTGTATGTCTTTGTGTGTTTTCTGTGGATGTCTCAGTGAGGGTGTGTGTATGTATGTCTTTCTGTGTTTTTCATGTGGTTGTCTCTGTGTGTGTGTGTGTATGTCTTTGTGTGTTTTCTGTGGGTGTCTCTGTGTGTGTATATGTCTTTGTGTGTTTTCTGAGGCTGTCTCTGTCGGTGCTTCCTTGGGTGTATGTGCAAGTTTGAGTTTGTGTGTGTGTGTCCATTGTCTGTTCCTTTTTAGGACATTTTGACCTTACTACTAATTATTCAAATCTTTCTACAGACTGAGACTAACAAGACCTTTCCGGAAGTAACCACTCCACCATTTAACCTTTAAATTATTGTTTAGGCAGTTCAGGGCCCTTCCTTTCAGCCACTGCATGCTGTTGTCATAATTTAGTTGTCATCTTCCTTTGCAAAAAGATAATCAGAACTCCATATTTTGTTTTCTAAATCTCCTTTTTTTTACAAAACTGTAGTTTACCTCATTACTTGTCAGGTCAATGTAAACAAGTGCTAAGTGTCTGTCTGGGTTTCTGTGTCTGAGTGTGTTTCTTTGCGTGTCTGCTAGAGTGTCTATATGTGAATCCTTATGTGTGAGTGTGTTTGTGTGTTTCAGTGTATGAGTGTGTCTGTGTTTGTGTGTATGTTACTACCTTTACAACATTTACAAGTTTAAATAGACAATTAAGAATAAAGTGCATATACGTTTTAGTCACTTGGTCAAAAATTGCACATGTCAAAGGAGGGGGGGGCCTGATCAATGGTTGAGTCAGGGGCCCCAAAATTTCTAGTGGCGGCCCTGTATATATATATATATTACACTGGTGTACAGTGGGTTCATTATATAATAATTCATTGGTGTCAGTGGGAAAGATATATATTTATATATATATATATATATATATATATATATATATATATATATATATATATATATATAAATAACAATAGTATTGCATTGAGCAATGATACTTTTTTATTGGACTAACTATACATTTATAAGTTGACAAGCTTTCGGAAGAGTTCCTTCCTTTATCAAGTCTGCAGCAATGCTGACCAATTCAATGGAATTTACAGATTGTATCTTAAAACACAGAATAGCTAAGAAGACAGTGCAGGGAGAGGAGGAGGTGTCGTAAAAATCATGAGGGGGCTTAGGTAACAGGCAGACAGTGTCCAGTGTAGGAGAACAGACAGGGGAAATATATATATATAGGAGAAATACATACATTGGTGTACAGTGGGCTAATTTTATAATAATTCATTGGTGTCAGTGGGATCTCTCTCTTATATATATATATATATATATATATATATATATATATATATATATATATATATATATACACACACACACACACACATTGGTGTCAGTGGGTTAATTATTATACAATTCATTGGTGTCAGTGGCCTAATTATTAAATTCATTGGTGTCAGTGGGCTTACTTACCTTTGCGCCTAACCATCTGCTTCTGGTCACGATCCCCACCGCTACACGATCACAGTACACAAGTGGTCATGCGCAGTGGCACTCTGACAGGCCTGTATGGAATTTCAGAGATGTAGAGTGGCGGGCCTGTCAGAGTGAGCAGAGAAGTGGAGGTATGTCGAGTCGCGACCCACCAGCAGGGCCGGCTGTTGAGAACCACGGTTCTAGACAACGACTGGCTAGTCAGGTTGGATCTATCCGATGCTTATCTAACAGTTCCTATTTCTCCAGAACATTGGAAATATTTAACTTTTTCATGGGACAATCAAAACTGGAATTTTACTTGCCTTCCTTTTGGCCTATCATCTGCCCCTTGGATTTTTACAAAACTTCTCAAACCAGTAGTTTCTTGGTTGAGACAGAGGGGTGTTCATCTTATTATTTATTTAGACGATATTCTGTTAATGAATCAAAATTTCCTTTCTCTTCAATCCCAATTAACTACAACTATCAATCTTCTGGAGAACTTGGGTTTCTTAGGCCTAGATTTGGAGTTTGGCGTTAGCCGTGAAAACCAGCGTTAGAGGCTCCTAACGCTGGTTTTAGGCTACCGCCGGTATTTGGAGTCAGTGATTAAAGGGTCTAACGCTCACTTTTCAGCCGCGACTTTTCCATACCGCAGATCCCCTTACGTCAATTGCGTATCCTATCTTTTCAATGGGATCTTTCTAACGCTGGTATTTAGAGTCGTTTCTGAAGTGAGCGTTAGAGCTCTAACGACAAAACTCCAGCCGCAGGAAAAAAGCAGGAGTTAAGAGCTTTCTGGGCTAACGCCGGTTCATAAAGCTCTTAACTACTGTACCCTAAAGTACACTAACACCCATAAACTACCTATGTACCCCTAAACCGAGGTCCCCCCACATCGCCGCCACTCGATTTAAATTTTTTAACCCCTAATCTGCCGACCGCCACCTACGTTATACCTATGTACCCCTAATCTGCTGCCCCTAACCCCGCCGACCACTGTATTACATTTATTAACCCCTAACCTGCCCCCCACAACGTCGCCGCCAGCTACTTACAATAATTAACCCCTAATCTCCCGACCGCAAAGCGCCGCCACCTACGTTATCCTTATGTACCCCTAATCTGCTGCCCCTAACACCGCCGACCCCTATATTATATTTATTAACCCCTAATCTGCCCCCCTCAACGTCGCCGACACCTGCCTACACTTATTAACCCCTAATCTGCCGAGCGGACCTGAGCACTACTATAATAAAGTTATTAACCCCTAATCCGCCTCACTAACCCTATCATAAATAGTATTAACCCCTAATCTGCCCTCCCTAACATCGCCGACACCTAACTTCAATTATTAACCCCTAATCTGACGACCGGAGCTCACCGCTACTATAATAAATTTATTAACCCCTAAAGCTAAGTCTAACCCTAACACTAACACCCCCCTAAGTTAAATATAATTTAAATCTAACGAAATAAATTAACTCTTATTAAATAAATTATTCCTATTTAAAGCTAAATACTTACCTGTAAAATACATCCTAATATAGCTACAATATAAATTATAATTATATTATAGCTATTTTAGGATTTATATTTATTTTACAGGCAACTTGGTAATTATTTTAACCAGGTACAATAGCTATTTAATAGTTACCTAGTTAAAATAATAACAAATTTACCTGTAAAATAAATCCTAACCTAAGATATAATTAAACCTAACACTACCCTATCAATAAATTAATTAAATAAACTACCTACAATTAACCTAACACTACACTATCAATAAATTAATTAAACACAATTCCTACAAATAAATACAATTAAATAAACTAGCTAAAGTACAAAAAATAAAAAAGAACTAAGTTACAAAAAATAAAAAAATATTTACAAACATAAGAAAAATATTACAACAATTTTAAACTAATTACACCTACTCTAAGCCCCCTAATAAAATAACAAAGCCCCCCAAAATAAAAAAATTCCCTACCCTATTCTAAATTAAAAAAGGTAAAAGCTCTTTTACCTTACCAACCCTGAACAGGGCCCTTTGCGGGGCATGCCCCAAGAATTTCAGCTCTTTTGCCTGTAAAAAAAAACATACAATACCCCCCCCCCAACATTACAACCCACCACCCACATACCCCTAATCTAACCCAAACCCCCCTTAAATAAACCTAACACTAAGCCCCTGAAGATCTTCCTACCTTGTCTTCACCATCCAGGTTCACCGATCCGTCCTGAAGAGCTCCTCCGATGTCCTGATCCAAGCCCAAGCGGGGGGCTGAAGAGGTCCATGATCCGGTCAAAGTCTTCATCCAAGCGGGGCAGAAGAGGATCTTCCATCCGATTGAAGTCTTCATCCAGGCGGCATCTTCTATGGTCTTCTATCCGGAGCGAAGCGGCAGGATCCTGAAGACCTCCAGCGCGGAACATCCATCCGGCCCGACGACTGAACGACGAATGACTGTTCCTTTAAGGGACGTCATCCAAGATGGCGTCCCTCGAATTCCGATTGGCTGATAGGATTCTATCAGCCAATCGGAATTAAGGTAGGAATTTTCTGATTGGCTGATGGAATCAGCATCAAGTTCAATCCGATTGGCTGATCCAATCAGCCTATCAGATTGAGCTCGCATTCTATTGGCTGATCGGAACAGCCAATAGAATGCGATCTCAATCTGATTGGCTTGGATCAGGACATCGGAGGAGCTCTTCAGGACGGATCGGTGAACCTGGATGGTGAAGACAAGGTAGGAAGATCTTCAGGGGCTTAGTGTTAGGTTTATTTAAGGGGGGTTTGGGTTAGATTAGGGGTATGTGGGTGGTGGGTTGTAATGTTGGGGGGGGGTATTGTATGTTTTTTTTACAGGCAAAAGAGCTGAAATTCTTGGGGCATGCCCCGCAAAGGGCCCTGTTCAGGGCTGGTAAGGTAAAAGAGCTTTTACCTTTTTTAATTTAGAATAGGGTAGGGAATTTTTTATTTTGGGGGGCTTTGTTATTTTATTAGGGGGCTTAGAGTAGGTGTAATTAGTTTAAAATTGTTGTAATATTTTTCTTATGTTTGTAAATATTTTTTTATTTTTTGTAACTTAGTTCTTTTTTATTTTTTGTACTTTAGCTAGTTTATTTAATTGTATTTATTTGTAGGAATTGTGTTTAATTAATTTATTGATAGTGTAGTGTTAGGTTAATTGTAGGTAATTGTAGGTAGTTTATTTAATTAATTTATTGATAGGGTAGTGTTAGGTTTAATTATAACTTAGGTTAGGATTTATTTTACAGGTAATTTTGTTATTATTTTAACTAGGTAACTATTAAATAGTTCTTAACTATTTAATAGCTATTGTACCTGGTTAAAATAATTACCAAGTTGCCTGTAAAATAAATATAAATCCTAAAATAGCTATAATATAATTATAATTTATATTGTAGCTATATTAGGATGTATTTTACAGGTAAGTATTTAGCTTTAAATAGGAATAATTTATTTAATAAGAGTTAATTTATTTCGTTAGATTTAAATTATATTTAACTTAGGGGGGTGTTAGTGTTAGGGTTAGACTTAGCTTTAGGGGTTAATCCATTTATTATAGTAGCGGTGAGCTCCGGTCGTCAGATTAGGGGTTAATAATTGAAGTTAGTTGTCGGCGATGTTAGGGAGGGCAGATTAGGGGTTAATACTATTTATGATAGGGTTAGTGAGGCGGATTAGGGGTTAATAACTTTATTATAGTAGCGCTCAGGTCCGCTCGGCAGATTAGGGGTTAATAAGTGTAGGCAGGTGTCGGCGACGTTGTGGGGGGCAGATTAGGGGTTAATAAATATAATATAGGGGTCGGCGATGTTAGGGCAGCAGATTAGGGGTACATAGGGATAACGTAGGTTGCGGCGGTTTACGGAGCGGCAGATTAGGGGTTAAAAAAAATATGCAGGGGTCAGCGATAGCGGGAGCGGCAGATTAGGGGTTAATAAGTGTAAGGTTAGGGGTGTTTAGACTCGGGGTACATGTTAGAGTGTTAGGTGCAGACGTAGGAAGTGTTTCCCCATAGGAAACAATGGGGCTGCGGTAGGAGCTGAACGCTGATTTTTTGCAGGTGTTAGGTTTTTTTTCAGCTCAAACAGCCCCATTGTTTCCTATGGGGATATCGTGCACGAGCACGTTTTTGAGGCTGGCCGCGTCCGTAAGCAACTCTGGTATCGAGAGTTGCATTTGCGGTAAAAATGCTCTACGCTCCTTTTTTGGAGCCTAACGCAGCATTTGTTTGAACTCTCGATACCAGAGTTAAATTTATGGTGCGGCCAGAAAAAAGCCCGCGGAGCGTTAACAGCCCATCTACCGCCAAACTCCAAATCTAGGCCTTAGTGAACAAAGAGAAATCAATTCTATCTCCTACCAAGAATCTGATCTTCTTAGGTTTTCTTATAGATACTTAAAAATCTATGTTAAGCCTTCCTCAAGAGAAAATAAAGAATATAAAAACTGAAATTTCGAGGACTCTTTCCAAACAATTAGTTTCTGTCAAACAAATAGCCAGAATTGTTGGATTACTTTCATCCTCCATTCAGGCTATTTTTCCTGCCCCCCTTCATTATCGCAAACTTCAATAATTAAAAATCTCTTATCTTCAGAAAGGTTTTTCTTATTCCCATCTCATTCCTTTATCTTCAGATTCCAAGGAGGAGCTTTCATGGTGGCTTGCTCATATGGAAGCTTGAAACGGGAGAGCTATTTTTGGAAAATCTCTGGATTTTATTATAGAATCGGATGCCAGTCTTTCAGGATGGGGAGCACGTTGTAGTCCATCCATAACAGGAGGCAAATGGTCCTCAACAGAGAGAAATCTTCACATAAATTGTCTGGAACTTTTGGGCCGGATCCTTTGCTGTAAAAAGCTTTGTAAAATCTTTTGCCCCAGCTTCTATCCTTCTTCGCATGGACAATATTTCGGCTGTCAGATACATCAACCGACTAGGTGGTACAAAGTCAAGAAATCTATCCAACATTACCAAAGACTTTATCCATGTGTGTTTAGACAGGAATATTTCCATCAAAGCAGAATACATTCCCGGTCTCTCAAATTCAGCTGCAGATTGGGGTTCTCGTTTTCTGAAAGATTCCAGCGACTGGATGTTGAACAGGAACATCTTTCTTTCTATTCAATCTCTTCGTGGTCCTTTTTCTTTAGATATTTTTGCATCTCGTCTCAATCATCAACTTCCTCAGTATTTCAGTTGGCGTCCAGACCCGGATGCATTAGCTATAGATGCGTTTCTTCAACAGTGGCCCAACCTTGGAGTTTATGCGTTTCCCCCCTTTTTCATGATTGCTCGGACGATCTAGGTAGTTTGCAGGAACCTTTTATCTCTTCTCTTAATAACTCCCCTTTGGCCAACTCAAGCTTGGTTCCCATCTCTTCTGGAGATGTCATTCAAACTTCCTCTCTTTCTCCCTCTATTCCCAAAACGTCTTCTAGACCCAGTAGGTAATCCTCACAATCTTATTCTGAATCAATCTCTCAAACTAGTAGCTTGGTCAATTACGGGGAGATTAGAGACCTCAACGAACTTTCAGAATCAGCTAAGTCTCTCATGCGGGACTCATGGGCTCCAGGAACCCATAAATCCTACTTTTCTGCATGGTCCAGATGGTATGGCTGGTGCTTGTCTAGGAACTTGGATCCCTTTTCAGCTCTTTTAACCCAGATATTAAATTTTCTTTCTCATCTTTTTGATAGTGGACTTGCTTATAGAACTATTAATCTTTCTCGGTCTGTCATTTCCGCTAGACATGATTTTATCAATAATTCTCCTATCGGTAAACATCCGTTAATTTGTCGTCTCTTAAAATCAATTGGATTAAAGAAACCCCCTTCTCCAAAATATAATTTCTTTTGGGATGTAGATTTAATTTTCTCTCTTTTTAGATCTTGGCCTTCTAATGATTCTTTATTTTTGAAACAAATTTCTGCTAAACTTGCTACTCTTCTCTGTCTTGTCTCTTTTCGTAGAGTCTCTGATGTTTGGGCTCTTGACTTTAACTCTAAATCTTTTTCTCCTGAAGGTGTTATTTTCTCTTGTAAGGTGTATCCAGTCCACGGATTCATCCTTTACTTGTGGGATATTCTCCTTCCTAACAGGAAGTGGCAAAGAGAGCACACAGCAGAGCTGTCCATATAGCTCCACCTCTAGCTCCACCCCCCAGTCATTCTATTTGCCGGCTCTAAGCAATAGGGTCCCTCTCAGGAGGGTAAAGTGAATGTGGTGTTAGAATTGTAGTTAGTTTTCTACAAGCAAAGGTTTGTTATTTTAAATGGTACCGGTGTGTACTATTTTACTCTCTTGCAGAAAGGATGAAGATTTCTGCAGGGAGGAAAATGATTTTAGCATGTTGTAACTAAAATCCACTGCTGTTCCCACAAAGGACTGAGGAGCACAAGAAAACTTCAGTTGGGGGGAACGGTTTGCAGGTTAGGCTGCAATAAGGTATGTTCAGTCATTTATTTCTAGACAAGACTGGGATAATGCTAGAAAAGACTGATAAGATCCCCATGAGGGAAGAGTACGCTTTATTCAGAGACTAAGTATAGAATTGCAAGCTTACATAACAGGGCTAATTTATTCTGGTTGACACTATTTAATGGCAAACGGTTTTTACTGATAAATATGGTTTTTTGAGACACTTTTAAGGTTCCTTTAGGTTTCTTTCAGGGGTTGTTACCCACATGGCTATTATTAAAACACTTAGGAGTGTTTCTTTAGGCCTCACAGCACCGGAGTAAGGTGGGAGGGGCCTAATTTCACGCCTCAGATGCGCAGTTATATTGACTAGATCTTCAGGCTGTTTCACATGGAAGGTCCTGCTGCAGTTTGAGGGCCTATAAGAAGCTTTTTTTCCCCACAAATCTGGTTCCTAAGGGCAGGTAGGGCCACAGCAGAGCTGTGGCAAGGTGCTGAAGTTGTTTTAACCGGTTGTTAGCTTTCTATTGATCCGGTTTGGGCATTAAGGGGTTAATCATTTTTATTGCTAGTTGTGCAATCTTACTAATGCTTTAGGTACATACTGTGAAAATTTCGAAAAGTTTGCTGCATTTTTCACCGTTTTGGAAAATTGTGTGCCTTTATTATCTCTTAAAGGCACAGTAACGTTTTTTTGCAAAGTGTGTTTTTACTTGATTAAAGTGATTTCTAAGCCTGTTTGTCTTACTACTAGTCTGTTAAACATGTCTGACACCAAGGAAAATCCTTGCTCAATGTGTTTAGAAGCCATGGTGGAACCCCCTCTCAGAATGTGTCCCACTTGTACTGATATGTCTATACACTATAAAGAACATATTGTTTCACTTAAAAATGTGGCCCAAGATGATTCTCAGACAGAAGGTAATGAGGTTAGCCCGTTAACCTCTCCCCAAGTGTCACAACCAGTTACGCCCGCTCAAGCGATGCCTAGCACCTCTAGTGCGTCTAACTCTTTTACCTTGCAAGACTTGGCGGCAGTTATGAATAATACCCTCTCAGTGTTTTTATCTAAACTGCCTGTGTTACCTGCAAAGCGTGATAGCTCTGTTTTAAGAACAGATTCTGAGCATTCTGACGCTTTAGTAGCCGTTTCCGATATACACTCACATTGCTCTGAAATGGGGGCGAGGGATGTGCTGTCTGAGGGAGAAATGTCTGATTCGGGAAAGTTTGCTCCTCAGACAGACTCAGATACGTTGGCTTTTAAATTTAAACTAGAACACCTCCGCTTATTGCTCAGGGAGGTATTAGTTACTCTGGACGACTGCGACCCTTTGGTGGTTCCAGAGAAATTGTGTAAAATGGACAAGTACCTAGAAGTTTCTGTTTACACTGATGTGTTCCCGGTCCCTAAGAGGATTGCGGATATAGTAACTAGGGAGTGGGATAGACCAGGTATTCTGTTTGTTCCCCCTCCTGTTTTTAAGAAAATGTTCCCCATATCTGACCCCATGCGGGACTCGTGGCAGACGGTCCCTAAGGTGGATGGGGCTGTTTTTTCACTTGCTAAATGAACAACCATACCAATTGAGGACAGTTGTGCTTTTAAAGACCCTATGGATAAAAAGGGTTTACTTAAGAAAATTTTCATTCAACAAGGTTTTCTTCTCCAACCTATTGCGTGCATTGTTCCTGTAACTACTGCAGCTGCTTTCTGGTTCGACGCGCTGGAAGATGCGCTCCAGACGGAGACCTCATATGAGGACATTATGGACAGAATTAAGGCTCTTAAGCTGGCTAATTCTTTTATCACAGATGCCGCTTTCCAACTAGCAAGTTAGCGGCAATGAATTCAGGTTTTGCCATTTTGGCGCGCAGGGCGCTATGGCTAAAGTCCTGGTCGGCCGATGTGTCGTCAAAATCCAAACTATTGAACATCCCTTTCAAAGGAAAGACCCTTTTCAGGCCTGAATTGAAAGAGATTATCTCAAAAATCACTGGGGGAAAAGGCCATGCTCTCCCTCAGGACAAGTCCTTTAAGACAAAGAACAAACAAAATCATTTTCGTTCCTTTTGGAATTTCAGAAGCGTTCTCGCTTCATCC
Organism: Bombina bombina; assembly: GCF_027579735.1. Classification (NCBI taxonomy): domain Eukaryota; kingdom Metazoa; phylum Chordata; class Amphibia; order Anura; family Bombinatoridae; genus Bombina; species Bombina bombina. The sequence continues at coordinate 1,390,078,620 of NC_069499.1, forward strand.
TCCCCTGCTGCAAAGCAAGAGGGTAACACTTCACAACCCAGGGCAGCCTGGAAACCTTACCAGGGCTGGAACAAGGGTAAACAGGCCAAGAAGCCTGCAGCTGCCTCCAAGACAGCATGAAGGGGTAGCCCCCGATCCGGGACCGGATCTAGTAGGGGGCAGACTCTCTCTCTTCGCTCAGGCCTGGGCAAGAGACGTACATGATCCTTGGGCCTTAGAGATTGTATCCAAGGGATATCTTCTAGAATTCAAGGACTCCCCTCCAAGGGGAAGGTTCCACATTTCTCATCTGTCTACAGACCAGACAAAGAAAGAGGCGTTCTTATGCTGTGTAGAAGACCTACATACAATGGGAGTGATCCATCCAGTTCCAATTGTGGAACAAGGGCTGGGTTTTTACTCAAACCTGTTTGTGGTTCCCAAAAAAGAAGGAACTTTCAGACCAATCCTGGATCTCAAAATTCTAAACAAATTCCTCAGAGTCCCATCATCTTACCAATGATCCAGGAGGGTCAATATATGACTACTGTGGATCTAAAGGATGCATATCTGCACATTCCTATCCACAAAGATCATCACCAGTTTCTCAGATTCGCCTTTCTGGACAAGCATTATCAGTTTGTGGCTCTTCCTTTCAGGTTGGCCACTGCTCCCAGAATTTTCACAAAGGTGCTAGGGTCCCTCATGGCGGTTCTAAGACCGCGGGGCATAGCTGTGGCGCCTTATCTGGACGACATTTTAATTCAGGCGTCGACTTTCCAAAGAGCCAAGTCTCACACGGAAATTGTATTGGCCTTTCTGAGGTCTCAGGGGTGGAAGGTGAACATTAAAAAAGAGTTCTCTCTCCCCCCTCACAAGAGTTTCCTTCCTAGGAACTCTATTAGACTCGGTAGAAATGAAAATATTTCTGACGGAGGTCAGAAAGTTAAAACTCTTAACCACTTGCCGAGTTCTTCATTCCATTCCTCGGCCATCTGCGGCTCAGTGCATGGAGACAATCGGACTAATGGTAGCGGCAATGGACATAGTCCATTTTGCTCAGATACACCTCAGACCACTGCAACTATGCATGCTCAAACAGTGGAATGGGGATTATGCAGATTTGTCTCCTCAAATACAGTTGGACCAGGGGGACCAGAGATTCTCTTCTCTGGTGGTTGTCTCAGGATCACCTGTCTCAGGGAATGTTTTTCCGCAGACCAGAGTGGATCATCGTAACGACCGACGCCAGTCTGTTGGGCTGGGGTGCAGTCTGGGACTCCCTGAAAGCTCAGGGCTTATGGTCTCGGGATGAAGCTCTTCCCCCGATAAACATTCTGGAACTGAGGGCGATATTCAACGCACTTCAGGCATGGCCTCAGCTAGCTGCGGCCAAATTAATCAGATTTCAGTCGGACAACATCACGACTGTAGCTTACGTCAATCATCAAGGGGTAACAAGGAATTCCCTAGCAATGATGGAAGTAACCAAAATAATCAGGTGGGCGGAGGATCACTCTTGCCATCTCTCAGCAATTCACATCCCAGGAGTAGACAACTGGGAGGCGGATTTTCTAAGTCGTCAGACTTTTCACCCGGGGGAGTGGGAACTCCACCCGGAGGTATTTGCTCAGCTGACTCAGCTATGGGGCACTCCAGAATTGGATCTGATGGCGTCCCGTCAGAACACCAAACTTTCTCTTTATGGGTCCAGGTCCCGGGATCCCCAGGCGGTGCTGATAGATGCTCTAGCAGCGCCTTGGTCCTTCAATCTGGCCTATGTTTTTCCACCGTTTCCTCTCCTTCCTCGTCTGGTTGCCAGAATCAAGCAGGAGAGGGCGTCAGTGATTCTAATAACGCCTGCGTGGCCACAAAGCAGGACCTGGTATGCAGACCTAGTGGACATGTCATCCGTTCCACCATGGACTCTGCCAATGAGGCAGGACCTTCTACTTCAAGGTCCTTTCATACATCCAAATCTGATTTCTCTGCGTCTGACTGCTTGGAGATTGAACGCCTAATTCTATCAAAGCGTGGTTTCTCTGAGTCGGTTATTGATACCCTGATTCAGGCTAGAAAGCCTATCACCAGGAAAATCTACCATAAGATTTGGCGAAAATATCTTTGTTGGTGTGAATCCAAGGGTTACTCATGGAGTAAGATTAGGATTCCCAGGATATTGTCCTTTCTCCAAGATGTTTCTCCAAGATGGATTGGAGAAAGGATTGTCAGCTAGTTCCTTAAAAGGACAGATATTTGCTTTGTCTATTCTTTTACACAAACGCCTGGCGGAAGTACCAGACGTTCAAGCGTTTAGTCAGGCTTTAGTCAGAATCAAGCCTGTTTATAGACCTGTGGCTCCGCCATGGAGTCTGAATTTAGTTCTTTCAGGTCTGCAAGGGGAACCTTTACATTCCATAGATATTAAACTTTTATCTTGGAAAGTTTTGTTTTTGGTAGCTATCTCTTCTGCTCGAAGAGTTTCAGAGTTATCTGCTTTACAGTGTGATTCACCTTACTTGGTTTTCCATGCAGATAAGGTAGTTTTGCGTACCAAACCCGGTTTTCTTCCTAAGGTTGTGTCTAATAAGAATATTAACCAGGAAATTGTTGTTCCTTCTCTGTGTCCTAATCCTTCTTCGAAGAAGGAACGTCTGTTACACAATCTTGATGTGGTTCGTGCTTTAAAGTTCTATTTACAAGCAACTAAGGATTTCAGACAAACAACTTCATTGTTTGTTATCTATTCTGGTAAGAGAAGAGGTCAGAAGGCGACTGCTACCTCTCTTTCCTTTTGGCTGAAAAGCATCATCCGTTTGGCCTATGAGACTGCTGGCCAGCAGCCTCCTGCAACAATTACTGCTCATTCTACCAGAGCAGTGGCTTCCACATGGGCTTTAAAAATGAGGCTTCTGTTGAACAGATTTGTAAGGCAGCGACTTCGTATTCGCTGCATACTTTTTCCAAATTTTCCAAATTCGATACTTTTGCTTCTTCGGAGGCTATTTTTGGGAGAAAGGTTTTACAAGCAGTGGTGCCTTCCGTTTAAGGTACCTGTCTTGTTCCCTCCCTTCATCCGTGTCCTAAAGCTTTGGTATTGGTATCCCACAAGTAAAGGATGAATCCGTTGACTGGATACACCTTACAAGAGAAAACAGAATTTATGCTTACCTGATAAATTACTTTCTCTTGTGGTGTATCCAGTCCATGGCCCGCCCTGGCGATTAGTCAGGTAGATTTTTGGTTTAAACTACAGTCACCACTGCACCCTATGGTTTCTCCTTTTTCTTCCTAACCTTCGGTCGAATGACTGGGGGTGGAGCTAGAGGGGGAGCTATATGGACAGCTCTGCTGTGTGCTCTCTTTGCCACTTCCTGTTAGGAAGGAGAATATCTCACAAGTAAAGGATGAATCCGTGGACTGGATACACCACAAGAGAAAGTAATTTATCAGGTAATCATAAATTCTGTTTTTTTTATTTCTCAAAGAACTAAAACCCTATCTTCTTCTATTTTTTATCCTTATTTTCCTTCTGAACTTTCCTTATGTGTTGTCTCATGTTTAAAATCCTATGAATCTAAAACTTCTTCTTTGTTTAGAGATTCTTCAAAAAATCAACCTCTTTTATCTTTTGTTCCCCCTCATGCTCCTGTAACTCCTACTTCCATTGCGAGGTGGATTAAATGGGTTATGTCTGAAGCTGGTATTAATTGTTCCTTTTCAGCTCATTCAGTAAGGGGATCTGCTGCTTCTAAAGCCTTTTTAAAATCTTCTCCTCTTCAGGAGATTTTAAAGGCGGCAGATTAGTCTTCTGATACTACTTTTAAACATTTTTACTTTAAACCCATTCAACACGCCTCTCAAAATCTTTTTAAATAACTGCTTTAAACTAGCAAATATGAAGTCTCTGGTCTTGCAATAAAATTCTGATTATCCTAGCTTAGTGAAGGAATAATCTAGATTTTATTAAAGACACAGAGACAAATATTTCCCTCCTCTACTATTCTGTCTCTCCCTCCCAATATATTTTATATGATATTAATATTTATATTTTATTTTTCAGTTACCAACTTCTCAAATATCCCTAATTAACACTGGATTTGCACCTTCTATCAAGCCGCAATCATCTTCCGGGAGATTGAAATGGATTTTCAAGATGTCTTCTATCAATTCTCAGATTTCTTCAACTCAAGTTTTTTCAAGAATGTTTCAAGTCTTCTGGTTTCTGTTAATCTTATTGTTAATTGTTGGACTTTTGAGTATTTTCTGTTTTTTCGGAAATTTCTTTTTCATGAGCTTTAAGCAAGAAAGAGGAAGATGGAGAGCTCATTTGTCAGTTTATGGACAGTATGGGTCTTCTGACTGGTCCAATATTATCCTGATGTCTACATTAGCCTTCTCCTGGGCTAATTACATTGGTTCTTTTTTCTCTGTATTTATGTAATGTGTTTTATTATTCTTTGAAATGCTGCACACTAGTAGTAAAGGAAAGTAAAGCAAATATTCGTCTCTGTGTCTTTAATAAAATCTAGATTATTCCTTCACTAAGATAGGATAATCGGAATTAGGACTTTGGCAGCAAAAGAGCTAAATGCCCTTTTTAGGGCAATGCCCATACAAATGACATTTTCAGGGCAATGGGTAGATTAGGTTTTAATTTATTTTTATTTTGTTGGTTTAGGGGGTGGGGGTTTGAATACTGTTTGGGGGTGTTTGGGTTTTTTGTAGCAAAAGAGCTGTTAACTTTAGGGCAATGCCCTACAAAATGCCCTTTTAAGGGCCCCCAAAAGTCCCTTTTAAGGGCCCTTGGTAGTTTATTCTAGATTAGGCTTTTTTATTTTGGGGTGTTTTTTTTTTTAAAAAAGAGTATTTTTTGGATAATTTTTTTTTTTTTTTTGTAATGGTAGTTTTTTTATTATTTGTAATGGTAGCTTTATATTTTTTGTAATTTTAGTGTTTTTTTTATTTTTTTTATTTTAAGGTTTTAGTGTAAGGTAGCTTAGGTTTTATTTGACAGGTAAGTTTGTATTTATTTTAACTAGGTAGTTAGTAAATAGTTAATACCTATTTACTAACTAGTCTACCTACTTAAAATAAATACAAACTTACCTGTAAAATAAAAATAAAACCTAAGCTAGCTACAATATAACTATTAGTTATATTGTAGCTAGCTTAGATTTTATTTCACAGGTAAGTATGTATTTAGTTTTAAATAGGTATTATTTAGTTAATAATTGTAAGTTTAATTTAGCTCTATTTTAATTATGTTAAAGTTAGGGGGTGTTAGGTTTAGGTTTAGGGTTAGAGTTAGGTTTAGGGGTAGGTGTAGGGGTTAATAGTTTAATTTAGAATTTTGTGATGTGGAAGGCTGGCGGTTAAGGGGTTAATACATTTATTTAGTGGTAGTGATGTGGGAAGCCAGAGTTTTAGGGGTTAATAGCTTTATTTAGTTGTGGCGTTGTCGGGGAGCGGCGAAATAGGGGTTAATAGATTTATTATAGTGTGGGCAATGTTGGGGTTGGGAAATAGGGGTTAATAACTTTAGTATAGTGGCGGCGATATCGGGAGCGGCAGATTAGGGTTTAATAGTTTTATTTAGGTGGTAGCGATATAAGGGGCGGCAGATTAGGGGTTAATAACTTTATTTAGGTGTAAGCGATGTCGGTGGGGGGCAGATTAGGGGTGTTTAGACTCGGGGTTTATGTTAGGGTGTTAGGTTTAAATGTTAGTTGTTTTTTTTCCCATAGACATCAATACGGCTGTGTTACGGAGCTTCTCATTCCGCAATCGCAGGTGTTAGGTTTTTTCTGACCCGCTCTCCCCATTTATGTCTATGGGGAAAGCGTGCACGAACACGTCAACACAGCACTTGTATTTTGTGCGTTATTGAGCTTAAAAGCACCATATCGCATGCACAAGACGGGTTTTTAAAAACTTGTAATGGCTGCGCTATAGGGGGGTTCAATAACGCAACTTTTGTTGCGTTCGTTAATTTCCCTATAGCTCGCATAACTCGTAATATAGCTGATTGGTTGCTATGTGGATTTTAAGAGCTTGATGTACTTGTGATTATTCCTAGAAGAGTCACTATGCTGTTTTAGTAAAAGTTAGTAAAATTATTGGATATGAGAAGATCTTCAAGAGGTGAAAGGCCAGACATTAAAAATAAAGTGCCAGATTACTAGTGGAGCGCTATTAAGCTCTTTCACTAGAGCGCTAGAAGTAAAACTTTTTGCATGCATTAGATTGTGCTCCTATTTTGAGTCAAAAGTAAAAAGCGTGAAAACAGCTTACTTCTGCGCAATTAGAATATCGAGCACGTGCAATAACCTATACCCTCATAGGATTAGGGAGAAGAAAAACGAGGAACTGCAAAACTCTTTCCAAAGTGGATAATTTATTGAGCAGACAGGTAAAAGACACAGTCACAGTGTGCAGGGTTAGATCTGACGCGTTTCCCGCATGCTCACATGCGCTTCATCAGAGATCTACAGGTGTTCACCTGTGGTCAGGTTAAATACTTATGTTAGCCAATAGTGTGTGAGCAAAATACTAATTTGTCACGTGTGTGAGTATAAAATGCAAATAACAAGCTTAAAATTGTATAAAACTTTTATCAAAAGTGTGTATTAGTGAATAGTGATCTGAATAATTTAATGTGGCATTAAATGGTGATTAGGGATTGGCATAACTGGGTATTTCTAATAGTAAAATATAATTGAGATAATAATATATTCCTAAAGGCTAAGTACTAAGTGTGAAAATAATAATGTATTCCTAAAGGCTAGGTACAGAGTATGGTTCTTCAATTATAAAAAGGAAAAATTAGAGACTTAGATAGTAATGCTTACTGAAAAGCACAGAAATGAAGTGAAGTAAAAAACAACATATTGTAAACACAGAAATAGAATAAAGTAAAGAACAACATATTATATAGGAAAAAGTATCCTTTTCACTATTGGCCACTATAGGGCACTGTTTAAGAGCTAAGAGGCTAAGTACTATGTTTCTGCCTGTATGTACTTATTGTCTACTTCAATTTGTGTGAGGAGACAGGACAGCTCAAATAATAATTGTGAATTACATGTTGTTTGAAAAGATATAAGATCTAATTTATTCTAATATTTCAGAGAACCCAAGGGATGATAAATTATATGCTATCTATCCTATATAAAAAGATCTATGCTAATTCGTGTTGTGTAATATGGTTAGTAAGTATGTTCCTAAGTGATGGCAAAGGATGTATAGATAATAAATGAAGTAATATTGAGAACAATTCTAATTTAGCGTATATATAGTAAATACTAGTGGACTGCCACTTGTAACCCAATCCTAAATGGACCAGTTTGTAAGGCATTTAGGGAGCAATTATGCTATAATAGCAATAATGCTAGAACAAAACTATACCTAAAGGAAATGTTAGGCCTGTGATGGCGAGAACATCATACAGGCCTGGTATACACAATAGGGAATTATATACTGGAATATATACTGGCTGGGTTAGAACTCAGAAACTTGTGCTATGAAGCATACAAAATTGTGAACAAATAATTAAAAAAATAAAAGATTATAATAAGAAGAACAATCAAGAAAAATAAACCTATTTACTAAAGAAACTTAAAATTATTGTGGAAATAAAACTATGAACACTCGCTGGTTAATGTGTGTTATATTTGGTGTGCCAAGGGGAGATAAGACTACCTACAATGGTTAAAATAGAGGAAAGCCATTCTTTCAATTAATTACCTCTGTTGGTAGTCAGGGGGGGGGGGGGACTCTAGATTAGTCTATAAATAAATCTAAGTCTTGTCTCTTATTGATGCCTTTTGGACACTTAGTCTGTAAAGTGAAGATCCAAAAAGCTTCTTTCCTTTGAAGCTTGCTAATTCTATCACCTCCTCTGATGTCCTTGCTAATATAGTCAATGCCTACAAATGAGAAGAGGTGTTTAATATGTGTGCCGTGAGAACGAAAATGTTTGGCCACTGGTGTTCTAGGGACATCCTCTTCTAGTGATAGTAGGTGTTGTCTAATGCGATCCTTGAGGGTGTGTGTGGTAAGGCCTACATATTGTAGAAAGCACTGTTGGCATGTGATTAAGTACACCACAAATTGGCTGGTGCAGTCTATTCTTTGTCTAATGGAAAAAGTTTTTCCCGTAGTTGAAGATGTGAACTGGTCACTCTTTTGAGTGTAGTTATAACTTTTACATATGCGCCCACATTTGAAAAAGCCTATATGTGGAGTCAACCAGTTAGTGTTGTGTTGGGGTTTCAAAGTGAAATGTTTCCTGACTTTGTCCCCTACTGTGGGGGCTCTTTTGGCCACACACTTTATTTGTTGTCTTGTTATGTCTTTAAGTTTATGGTCGCTTTGTAAAATAGGTAAATATTTGTATATTATTTTGCAAATGTCTTCATACTGTCTACTATATTGAGTAGAGAAGACTATTTCTTTGGTGGGTATATTCTGTCTAGCGTTAGTACGTCTGTTACTTCTATTAGAGCTAGTGAATAATGTGCGTCTGTCTATTTTGCCAACCTCATTGGCTGTTTTTATCAGAGTGGCCTTATTGTATTCTCTTTCTACAAGTCAAGTAGTGATTTTCAGCTTGGTCCTTGTATTGTTGGAAGTTAGAACAATTCCTCCGGGCCCTTATATACTGGCCCTTTGGTATGCCTCTTATGGTATGTCTTACATGGCATGAGTCTGCCCTCAGAATTGTGTTACGTGCTAGGGCTTTCCTGTAGACAGAGGACACAATGTTATTGTTGGCATCAATTGTTAGTTGTAGATCCAAATAAGCAATTGATCTAGGATGAACATCGTATGTAAAACTCAGGTTGAAGGAATTATCATTCAATAAGTCAACCAAGTTGTCGGCTTCTCTTTGGTTTGTAGGGTCCCAGATGACCATCAGGTCATCTATGAAACGTCCATATACTACTAAATTGTCTCTGAGGGGGAAATCATCGGCAACAATGCTGTTAAGTTCTAGCCAGCCCATGTATAGGTTAGCATAAGCCGGGGCAAACTTAGCCCCCATGGCTGTGCCGCAGTTCTGCAAGTAGAAATCCCCCCCAGAGACAAAGTAGTTATGGGTAAGTAAAAATTTGGCTGTAGAAACCACAAATCCTATAAAGTTTTCAGAAAAATGGGTATACCGTTTTAGCATATTGCCCAAAGCTTCTAAACCTTTTTGGTGGGGTATTCTCGAATATAAGGCTGTTACATCAATGGTAAGCCATTGGAAGTTAGACTGCCATTGAACTTCCTCTAGTTGAAGGAGTAAGTGCGCACTGTCCCTGATATAACCAGAGAGGGCTACTACAATGGGCTGAAGTACTGAGTCCAGCCAGGAGCCTAATCTCTCACATAGGTACCCTATGCTGGCTACAATGGGCCTCCCAGGGGGTTTGGTGAGAGTCTTGTGAATCTTGGGCACGACCCTGAAAGTAGGGACTAGGGGGTCTCTGGTGGACAGATATTCCTTGACCTCCTGAGAGCTATGTCCATCTTCCAGTGACGTGTCCAAGAATGAATATAATTCTTGGCTGAACATTAGTGTGGGGTCACGGTCAAGTTTAGTATAGGTGCTAGTGTTGTCAAGGTGTGCCTTTAATTCTTCCACATAATCTGAAGTGTTTAAGATGACCACCGCACCCCCCTTGTCTGCCTGAGTCACTACTATGTCAGTGTTTTCCTCCAACTCTATGAGGGCATTTTTTTCTGGTAGTGTGATGTTATGTTTAAATGTACTTGTCCCCATCAAACGATCTCATAGGAGTTAATGGAAAAAAAACTAACACCCTACTTGCATGCTAACCAGAACACATGTTTTTATATATATATATATATGATGGTATTTTGGTACAATATATATCTATACCTGTATATATATATATACATGATTATATATAGATATAGATAAATACATACACACATATATATATATATATATATATATATACAGATATATAGGAATATCTATTTAGAAATACAAAGGCCTAGATTTGGAGTTTGGCGGTAGCTGTGAAAACCAGCGTTAGAGGCTCCTAACGCTGGTTTTAGGCTACCGCCGTTATTTGGAGTCAGTCAAAAAAGGGTCTAACGCTCACTTTTCAGCCGCGACTTTTCCATACCGCAGATCCCCTTACGTCAATTGCGTATCCTATCTTTTCAATGGGATCTTTCTAACTCCGGTATTTAGAGTCGTGGCTGAAGTGAGCGTTAGAATTCTAACGACAAAACTCCAGCCGCAGAAAAAAGTCAGTAGTTAAGAGCTTTCTGGGCTAACGCCGGTTCATAAAGCTCTTAACTACTGTGCCCTAAAGTACACTAACACCCATAAACTACCTATACACCCCTAAACCGAGGCCCCCCCACATCGCCGACACTCGATTAAATTTTTTTAAACCCTAATCTGCCGACCGCCACCTACGTTATCCTTATGTACCCCTAATCTGCTGCCCCTAACACCGCCCACCCCTATATTATATTTATTAACCCCTAACCTGCCCCCCACAACGTCGCCGGCAGCTACCTACACTTATTAACCCCTAATCTGCCGAGCGGACCGCACCGCTATTATAATAAAGTTATTAACCCCTAATCCGCCTCACTAACCCTATAATAAATAGTATTAACCCCTAATCTGCCCTCCCTAACATCACCGACACCTAACTTCAATCATTAACCCCTAATCTGCCGACTGGAGCTCACCGCTATTCTAATAAATTTATTAACCCCTAAAGCTAAGTCTAACCCTAACACTAACACCCCCCTAAGTTAAATATAATTTAAATCTAACGAAATAAATGAACTCTTATTAAATAAATTATTCCTATTTAAAGCTAAATACTTACCTGTAAAATAAATCCTAATATAGCTACAATATAAATTATATTTATATTATAGCTATTTTAGGATTTATATTTATTTTACAGGTAACTTTGTATTTATTTTAATCAGGTACAATAGCTAAAATAGTTAAAATAATTTCAAAATTACCTGTAAAATAAATCCTAACCTAAGTTACAATTAAACCTAACACTACACTATCAATAAATTAATTAAATAAAATACCTACAATTACCTACAATTAAACCTAACACTACACTATCAATACATTAATTAAATACAATATCTACAAATAAATACAATGAAATAAACTAATTAAAGTACAAAAAATAAAAAAGAACTAAGTTACAAAAAATAAAAAAATATTTACAAACATCAGAAAAATATTACAACAATTTTAAACTAATTACACCTACTCTAAGCCCCCTAATAAAATAACAAAGCCCCCCAAAATAAAAAAATTCCCTACCCTATTCTAAATTACTAAAGTTCAAAGCTCTTTTACCTTACCAGCCCTGAACAGGGCCCTTTGCGGGGCATGCCCCAAGAAATTCAGCTCTTTTGCCTGTAAAAAAAACATACAATACCCCCCCCCAACATTACAACCCACCACCCACATACCCCTAATCTAACCCAAACCCCCCTTAAATAAACCTAACACTAAGCCCCTGAAGATCTTCCTACCTTGTCTTCACCATACCAGGTTCATCGATCGATCCAGAAGAGCTCCTCCGATGTCCTGATCCAAGCCCAAGCAGGGGGCTGAAGAGGTCCATGATCCGGCTGAAGTCATCATCCAAGCGGGAGCTGAAGAGGTCCATGATCCGGCTGAAGTCATCATCCAAGCGGGAGCTGAAGAGGTCCATGATCCGGCTGAAGTCTTCTATCAACGGCATCTTCAATCTTCTTTCTTCCGGAGCCATCATCTTCCAGCCGACGCGGAACATCCTCTTCTCCCGACGCCTACTCGCCGAATGACGGTTCCTTTAAATGACATCATCCAAGATGGCGTCCCTCGAATTCCGATTGGCTGATAGGATTCTATCAGCCCATCGGAATTAAGGTAGGAAAATTCTGATTGGCTGATGGAATCAGCCAATCAGAATCAAGTTCAATCCGATTGGCCGATCCGATCAGCCAATCGGAATTCGAGGGACGCCATCTTGGATGACGTCATTTAAAGGAACCGTCGGGAGAAGAGGATGTTCCGCGTCGGCTGGAAGATGATGGCTCCGGAAGAAAGAAGATTGAAGATGCCGTTGATAGAAGACTTCAGCCGGATCATGGACCTCTTCAGCTCCCGCTTGGATGATGACTTCAGCCGGATCATGGACCTCTTCAGCTCCCGCTTGGATGATGACTTCAGCCGGATCATGGACCTCTTCAGCTTAGGGGTATGTGGGTGGTGGGTTGTAATGTTGGGGGGGGGTATTGTATTTTTTTTTTACAGGCAAAAGAGCTGAATTTCTTGGGGCATGCCCCGCAAAGGGCCCTGTTCAGGGCTGGTAAGGTAAAAGAGCTTTGAACTTTAGTAATTTAGAATAAGGTAGGGCATTTTTTTATTTTGGGGGGCTTTGTTATTTTATTAGGGGGCTTAGAGTAGGTGTAATTAGTTTAAAATTGTTGTAATATTTTTCTGATGTTTGTAAATATTTTTTTATTTTTTGTAACTTAGTTCTTTTTTATTTTTTGTACTTTAGTTAGTTTATTTCATTGTATTTATTTGTAGATATTGTATTTAATTAATGTATTGATAGTGTAGTGTTAGGTTTAATTGTAGGTAATTGTAGGTATTTTATTTAATTAATTTATTGATAGTGTAGGTTAGGATTTATTTTACAGGTAATTTTGTAATTATTTTAACTATTTTAGCTATTGTACCTGGTTAAAATAAATACAAAGTTACCTGTAAAATAAATATAAATCCTTAAATAGCTACAATATAATTATAATTTATATTGTAGCTATATTGGGGTTTATTTTACAGGTAAGTATTTAGCTTTAAATAGGAATAATTTATTTAATAAGAGTTAATTAATTTCGTTAGATTTAAATTATATTTAACTTAGGGGGGTGCTAGTGTTAGGGTTAGACTTAGCTTTAGGGGTTAATCCATTTATTAGAATAGCGGTGAGCTCCAGTCGGCAGATTAGGGGTTAATGTTTGAAGTTAGGTGTCGGCGATGTTAGGGAGGGCAGATTAGGGGTTAATAACTTTATTATAATAGCGGTGCGGTCCGCTCGGCAGATTAGGGGTTAATAAGTGTAGGCAGGTGGAGGCGACGTTGTGGGGGGCAGATTAGGGGTTAATAAATATAATATAGGGGTCGGCGGTGTTAGGGACAGCAGATTAGGGGTACATATCGATAATGTAAGTAGCGGCGGTTTACGGAGCGGCAGATTAGGGGTTAATAATAATATGCAGGGGTCAGCAATAGCGGGGGCCGCAGATTAGGGGTTAATAAGTGTAAGGTTAGGGGTGTTTAGACTCGGGGTACATGTTAGAGTGTTAGGTGCAGACGTAGGAAGTGTTTCCCCATAGCAAACAATGGGGCTGCGTTAGGAGCTGAACGCGGCTTTTTTGCAGGTGTTAGGGTTTTTTTCAGCTCAAACAGCCCCATTGTTTCCTATGGGGGAATCGTGCACAAGCACGTTTTTGAGGCTGGCCGCGTCCGTAAGCAACTCTGGTATCGAGAGTTGAAGTTGCGTTAAATATGCTCTACACTCCTTTTTTGGAGCCTAACGCAGCCATTCTGTGGACTCTCAATACCAGAGTTATTTTAAAGGTGCGGCCAGAAAAAAGCCAGCGTTAGCTACGCAGGTCGTTACCGACAAAACTCTAAATCTAGCCGAAAGAACATATTCTGCTATGTGCAGAACATTGGAATGTGAAATATTTACAGTAAATATTAAACATTTTATTAAAAAAATAATGTTGCATAAATACGCTTTTACATGTTTTTATTTACTTAAAGGGTCAGAAAGGTGTGTTTTATAAAAAATATTATTTTGTTTGTGAACTGCATTTTTTTTTGCATTATAACCGTTACCTTATTTTTTCGATTTTGAAGCAGCCGCTTCATGTTTTGGTCTAGCAATAGCTGACAGCCCCATGAGCAAGCAACTGAAATAGGTCTAAGCAATCGACCAATTGTAACTTTTATTCTATTTAGTGTAATGAATATTCAATATGACAATGCGCAATCCCGTTCGCATGCGCAGTAGTGTCACTACAGTAACACACATGAACTTCCTAACGCTGCTGGGCAAAACACTTGGCTGTTGAGCCCATCTAACCCCAGTTATTGCAGAAATAACAGCAATTGCTGTCCTCTGAAGGAGAGGAAACCAAGTGACGCCAATATTTACGCTGGTTTGGTATCACATATACGGCGTAACCTAGAAGTTACGCCCGTATATTTCTGCCGTCGCCCGTAGTTTTTTGGCCATAGGCAGGTATACCAAACCCGCGCAGTTTGGTATCCAATATGCAGCGTAAGGACTTACGTGGCGAAAATGGAGAAAACTTACTCCATTTTCACCTCGCCACAAAAAGCAGCCGTAAGAAGCCTTACGCTGACTATTGGAGCCCCGTAACTTCCTAAACTGGCTGCTAAAATAAACCTAACACCTAACGCATGCGCAATGTCTATCTCCCTGTCAACCGCGATCTTCTAAAATAAACCTAACACCTAACGCATGCGCAATGTCTATCTACCTGTCAACCGCGACCATCCCCCCCGAAATCCCTAATAAAGTTATTAACCCCTAAAACCGCCGCCATCTACCTTATCTATCCCCTAATCTGACCCCTTACACCGCCGCCACCTATATAAAAATTATTAACCCCTAATCTAATCCCCCTATACCGCCGCCAGCTATATTAATATTATTAACCCCTAATGTAAGCCACTTACACCGCCGCCATCTCTATTAAAATGATTAATCCCTTATTTAATCTACCTACCCCGCCGCCAGCTATATTATCTATATTAACCCTAAGTATATTATAGTTAATATAGGTATTACATTATATATATTAACTATATTAACCCTAATTATATTAGGGTTAATATAGTTACTATAGTATTTATATTAACTATATTAACTCTATCTAACCCTAACACCCCTAACTAAATTTATATTAAATTAATCTAATTCATTTATAAACTAAAATATTCCTATTTAAATCTAAATACTTACCTATAAAATAAACCCTAAGATAGCTACAATATAATTAATAATTACATTGTAGCTATGTTAGGGTTAATATTTATTTTACAGGTAAATTGTTAATTATTTTAACTAGGTATAATAGATATTAAATAGTTATTAACTATTTAATATCTACCTAGTTAAAATAATTACCCAATTACCTGTAAAATAAATCCTAACCTAAGTTACAAATACACCTACACTATCAATAAATTTAATAAACTACAAACATCTATCTAAAAATACAATTAAATTAACTAAATTACAAAAAAAACAAACACTAAATTACAAAAAATAAAAAAAAGATTACAAGATTTTTAAGCTAATTACACCTATTCTAAGCCCCCTAATAAAATAATAAACCCCCAAAATAAAAAAAATTCCCTGCCCTATTCTAAATTAAACAAATTTCAAAGCTCTTTACCTTACCAGCCCTTAAAAGGGCCTTTTGTGGGGCATGCCCCAAAGAATTCAGCTCTTTTGCATACAACAAATACAATCCCCCCCCCATTACAACCCACCACCCACATACCCCTATTCTAAAACCACCCAAACCCCCCTTAAAAAAGCCTAACACTACCCCCCTGAAGATCTCCCTACCTTGTCTTCACCACACCGGGCCGAACTCCTGATCCGATCCGGGCGATGTCTTCCTCCAAGCGGCAAAGAAGAATTCTTCCTCCGGCGATGTCTTCCTCCAAGCGGCAAAGAAGAATTCTTCCTCCGGCGACGTCTTCCTCCAAGCGGCAGCAAAGTCTTCATTCTTCCGGCGGCATCTTCAATCTTCTTTCTTCGCTCCGCCCCCGCGGAGCATCCATCCAGGCCGACGTCTGAACGACGAATGAGGTACCTTTAAATGACGTCATCCAAGATGGCGTCCGCCGAATTCCGATTGGCTGATAGGATTCTATCAGCCAATCGGAATTAAGTTAAAAAAATCTGATTGGCTGATTGAATCAGCCAATCAGATTCAAGTTCAATCCGATTGGCTGATCCAATCAGCCAATCAGATTGAGCTCGCATTCTATTGGCTGTTCCGATCAGCCAATAGAATGCGAGCTCAATCTGATTGGCTGATTGGATCAGCCAATCGGATTGAACTTGAATCTGATTGGCTGATTCAATCAGCCAATCAGATTTTTTTAACTTAATTCCGATTGGCTGATAGAATCCTATCAGCCAATCGGAATTCGGCGGACGCCATCTTGGATGACGTCATTTAAAGGTACCTCATTCGTCGTTCAGACGTCGGCCTGGATGGATGCTCCGCGGCGGCGGAGCGAAGAAAGAAGATTGAAGATGCCGCCGGAAGAATGAAGACTTTGCTGCCGCTTGGAGGAAGACGTCGCCGGAGGAAGAATTCTTCTTTGCCGCTTGGAGGAAGACATCGCCGGAGGAAGAATTCTTCTTTGCCGCTTGGAGGAAGACATCGCCCGGAGGAAGACATCGCCCGGATCGGATCAGGAGTTCGGCCCGGTGTGGTGAAGACAAGGTAGGGAGATCTTCAGGGGGGTAGTGTTAGGCTTTTTTAAGGGGGGTTTGGGTGGTTTTAGAATAGGGGTATGTGGGTGGTGGGTTGTAATGGGGGGGGGGGATTGTATTTGTTGTATGCAAAAGAGCTGAATTCTTTGGGGCATGCCCCACAAAAGGCCCTTTTAAGGGCTGGTAAGGTAAAGAGCTTTGAAATTTGTTTAATTTAGAATAGGGCAGGGAATTTTTTTTATTTTGGGGGTTTATTATTTTATTAGGGGGCTTAAAATAGGTGTAATTAGCTTAAAAATCTTGTAATCTTTTTTTTATTTTTTGTAATTTAGTGTTTGTTTTTTTTTTGTAATTTAGTTTAGTTAATTTAATTGTATTTTTAGATAGATGTTTGTAGTTTATTAAATTTATTGATAGTGTAGGTGTATTTGTAACTTAGGTTAGGATTTATTTTACAGGTAATTGGGTAATTATTTTAACTAGGTAGATATTAAATAGTTAATAACTATTTAATAGCTATTATACCTAGTTAAAATAATTAACAATTTACCTGTAAAATAAATATTAACCCTAACATAGCTACAATGTAATTATTAATTATATTGTAGCTATCTTAGGGTTTATTTTATAGGTAAGTATTTAGATTTAAATAGGAATATTTTAGTTTATAAATGAATTAGATTAATTTAATATAAATTTAGTTAGGGTTAGATAGAGTTAATATAGTTAATATAAATACTATAGTAACTATATTAACCCTAATATAATTAGGGTTAATATAGTTAATATATATAATGTAATACCTATATTAACTATAATATACTTAGGGTTAATATAGATAATGTAATACCTATATTAACTATAATATACTTAGGGTTAATATAGATAATATAGCTGGCGGCGGGGTAGGTAGATTAAATTAGGGGTTAATCATTTTAATAGAGATGGCGGCGGTGTATGGGGCTTACATTAGGGGTTAATAATTTTAATATAGATGGCGGCGGTGTTAGGGGCTCACTTTAGGGGGTTATAGATATAATATAGCTGGCGGCTGGGTACGGGAGCGGCGGTTTAGGGGTTAATAGCTTTTTTATTGTTAGGATAGTGAGGGGGGATAGCGGATAGAGGGTTAGACGTGTCGGGCTATGTTAGGGAGGCGTGTTAGACGTGTCGGGTTATGTTAGGGAGGCGTGTTAGACAGTGCGGGTGTTTTAGACTTTAGTCAGGTTTTATAGGCGCCGGCAGATTCTAACGTGCCGCAAGTCACTGGCGACGCCAGAAATTTGTACTTGCGCAGATTTCTGGACATCGCTGGTTTGTCAGACTTACGGCACGTTAGCATCTGACGGCGCCGTATATGGGATAGCTCGAGTTGCGAGCTGAAACTGCGGGCGACGCCGGTTCCCTCGCTTGCGCCGCAAACCGCGATCTATATCGGATCGCGCCCCAAGAGTAAAGATCATGTGACCGCTATACAGACACAGAAAAATACTCCTCCTGAAATCCTTTCTAACGAAATGAATCATGGGATTGAATATGGCGATGCACGCTCTCGAGGGCTATATGTAGAGCCATCCGTGAATGGCTTTGCATAATGAGGTAAACAGAGAAAGTGCAAAATAAGGAATTTATATATTGATTTTTTGACATTAAAACAAAAAAAATGTATAACATTAAATTATGAAAAATCAGTTTACTATATGTTTGTTTGTATAGTTGATTTTTCTTTCATGTAATTGGCAAGAGTCCATGAGCTAGTGACGTATGGGATATACAATCCTACCAGGGGGGGCAAAGTTTCCCAAACCTCAAAATGCCTATAAATACACCCCTCCTATGGAAGTGGTGAAGTAATTTTGTGCTAAGATTTCTACGTTGATATGCGCTTCTCAGCTTTTTTGAAGCCCGATTCCTCTCAGAGTACAGCGAATGTCTGTCAGGGTGCCAGGAATCCGACTGAGACGAGAAGTGCAAAAATAATCACACCTTTATTAATAGCAAAAAATAATAAAAAGTCCACAAGTCAAATAAAAAGCCAGGAGTCAAAACCAGGAGCTGGTAGTCAGACGAGCCGAGTCAGGAGCCAAAGCGAATAGTCAGACGAGCCAGAATCAGGAACAAGGAAAACAGCACAGTCAGGAACAAGCCAGGGATCAGGAACCAGGAAGGATGTCAGGCAGCCAGGTAATAAACAGGAACTTTCACAAACAGGTCTGAGACAACGCAAAGGCAAAGCATACTGAACAGAATCCCTTTAAATAATAAATGATAACATCACAATTCTGAGACTGCATCCTGTCTCACATGGATGATGCACACCAGTCTGGCCATAAAAGGAAGTGCAGTAAATGAGCAGCATCCCCCACAATGCACCATAGTCAGGAAGAGATGTGAGTAAAATGGCTGCCAGCAGCACATGGCAAACAAAACAGGGAAAAACACTGACAGTACCCTCCCCTCAATGACCCCTCCCCCGCGGGAGGACAAAAGGCTTATTGGGGAAACGGGCATGGAAGGCACGAAGGAGGGCGGGAGCATGAGCATCAGAGGAGGGAACCCAAGAACGCTCCTCCAGACCGTAGCCCCTCCAGTTAACCAAATACTGTACACAGCCCCTGGACATACGAGAGTCAATAATGCTGCTGACCTCATACTCCTCATGGTTTTCAACAAAGATCGGATGGGGACGAGGCAACACAGTGGTAAAACGATTACAAACCAATGGTTTCAAGAGGGAGGCATGAAAAACATTGGAGATGCGCATAGGAAGGTCAAGAGCGTAGGCCACAGGATTAACCCGTCAGAGTATTCGAAAAGGACCAACATAACGGGGAGCCAATTTATTGGAAGGCACACGAAGGTTCAAGTTGCGGGAGGACAGCCAAACTCTCTCACCAACCTGGTAGGAAGGTGCGGGCAGACGCCTACGATCAGCCTGGAACTTTTGGCGCTACATAGAACGAAGAAGGCAATCCTGAATCTGCACTCACGTGGAACGGAGTTGCTGGAGATGCTCCTCCAAAGCCGGAATACCCTGAGACATGAATGAATCAGGCAACAAGGATGGTTGAAACCCATAATTCGCCATGAACTGGGATAACTTGAAGGAAGCATTAATAGTACTATTACGAGCAAACTCTGCCCAAGGTAACAGTTCAGACCAATTATTGTGGTGATCTGAGACATAGCAACGGAGGAACTGTTCCAGAGCTTGATTAGACCATTCCGCAGCCCCATTGGATTGAGGATGATATGCCGAGGAGAAGGAAAGCTGGATCCCCATTTGAGCACAAAAGGAACGCCAAAATCTGGAGACAAACTGGCTACCCCGATCCGACACTATCTCCTTGGGTAACCCATGTAAACAGAAGACCTCCCGGGCAAAAATTGAAGCAAGCTCCTGAGCGGTAGGCATCTTAATCAAGGGAATGCAATGTGACATTTTAGAAAAACGGTCAACCACCATAAGGATAACGGTATTGCCATTGGAAACAGGGAGCTCGACAATGATGTCCATGGAAAGATGTGTCCAAGGATACTCAACATTAGCAATAGGTTGAAGAAGACCCACAGGAAGACGTCGAGGAGTCTTATTCTGTGCACAAACTGAGCAGGAGGCAACATACGCAGCAACATCAGAACGAAGACATGGCCACCAGAATTGTCGAGTGACAGACCAAATCATTTGGTTCTTGCCTGGGTGACCTGCGGCTTTAGGATAGTGGTAAGTGTGCAAAAGTTTAGTTTGAAGATTCTCAGGAACAAAACACTTACCACTAGGTTTCTCAGGAGGTGCATTGGTTTGTGCAGCCAGAATCTCCTTCCCCAAGGGAGAAGTCAAATTAGTACGTATGGTAGCCAAAATATGGTCAGGAGGTATAACAGGAGTAGGTACAGACTCCTCCTTGGACAGAGGCAAAAATTGTCGATGGAGGGCATCAGCCCTAACATTCTTACTACCAGGCAGGTAGGAGACCACATAATTAAACCGAGACAAAAATAGAGCCCATCTGGCCTGTTGGGGCGACAAACATTTTGCTTCAGATAGATAAGTTATATTCTTGTAGTCAGTAAGAATGAGCACTGGCACGCTAGTACCATCGAGAAGATGCCTCCATTCCTTGAGTGCCAAAATTATAGCCAGTAATTCCCTGTCGCCAATTTCATAATTGCACTCCGCTGGAGACAATTTCTTAGAGAAGAACCACACGGATGCAAGGAACCGTCAGGCGTAGGACGTTGAGACAAGAGGGCACCTACTCCAGTCTCAGATGCACAGACCTCAAGAACGAAAGGCAGGACAGGGTTAGGATGAGCCAGAACTGGAGCGGCAGCAAAGGCAGTCTTAAGACCATTAAAGGCCTTAATGGCAGTAGGTGACCAATGGAGTGGATCATTCTCTTTACGGGTCATGTCTGTGATAGGTTTGACCAAGGAAGAAAAGTTTTTAATAAACTTTCTATAGTAATTGGCGAACCCCAAAAAACGTTGAATAGACCGAAGACCAACTGGGCGAGGCCACTGCAGAACTGCAGATAACTTGTCAGGATCCATGGAGAACCCTGCAACCGAGATAACATAACCTAGGAAGGTTACTTGAGTCTGATGGAACCCCCATTTTTCAAGTTTACAAAACAGGCCGTTCTCACGTAGTCTCTGAAGAACCCGTGTAACATCAGAACGATGAGCCTCAAGTGTATAGGAGTGTATGAGGATGTTGTCTAAGTACACCAAAACACACTGTTGCAACATATCTCGTAGGACATCTTTAATAAATTCCTGAAAAACAGCAGGAGCATTACATAGGCCAAAGGGCATTACAAGATACTCATAATGCCCGCCCCTGGTGTTAAATACTGTTTTCCATTCGTGGCCCTCCTTAATCCTAACGAGATTGTACGCTCCTATCAAATCAAGTTTAGTAAAGACTGTAGCTCCCTTGAGGCGGTCAAAGAGTTCCGTAATGAGCGGAATAGGGTAAGAATTCTTAATGGTAAGACGATTAAGACCCCTATAATCGATGCATGGTCTTTACTCGACACCCTTTTTCTTCACAAAGAAGAAGCCAGCCCCTGCAGGAGAGTAGGATTTGCGGATGATCCCCCGTGACAGAGCATCGGCAACATACTCCTCCATAGCACAATTCTCTGCAACAGACAAAGGGTACACCCGGCCCCGAGGAGGAATGGCTCCGGGTTGCAGGTCTATGGCACAATCATAAGACCGGTGAGGAGGTAACGTACCGGCACGCACCTTGTCAAAAACGTCTAGGAACTCTCAGTACTCCTCTGGCAATTGAGATACCGAAGAAGTGCACAAGACTTTAACTGGTTTCCGAAGACAAGTGGAAATACATTGAGAGGAGCACTACAAAATTTTGGACCTGCGCCAGTCGAGACTGGGATTGTGCTTTTGGAGCCAGGGATAACCCA
Source organism: Bombina bombina (assembly GCF_027579735.1). Classification (NCBI taxonomy): domain Eukaryota; kingdom Metazoa; phylum Chordata; class Amphibia; order Anura; family Bombinatoridae; genus Bombina; species Bombina bombina. Next base: position 1,390,100,587 of record NC_069499.1, read on the forward strand.
GAACAACCGGAAGATAGTACTTTTTTTAAAGATCCTTTAGATAGAAAACTTGAATCTTATCTAAGCAAAGCTAATTTATGTTCAGGTAATCTTCTTAGGCCTGCAATTTATTTGGCTGATGTTGCGGCTGCTTCAACTTTTTGGTTGGAAACTTTAGCTCAACAAGTATCGGATCATAATGTGTCTAGCATTGTTAAATTAATTCAACATGCTAATAATTTAATTTGTGATGCCATTTTTTATATCATCAAAATTGATGTTAGATATATGTTTTTAGCCATTTTAGCTAGAAGAGCTTTATGGCTTAAATCTTGGAATGCTGATATGACTTCTAAATCAACATTGCTATCTCTTTCTTTGCAAGGTAATAAATTATTTGGTTCTCAGTTGGATTCAATAATTTAAACTGTTACTGGGGGGAAGGGAGCTTTTTTGCCTCAGGATAAAACGTTTAAGGGTAAATTTAAAGCTTCAAACCGTTTCCTTTCGACTTAATAAAGAACAGAAAACTAATCCTTCCCCTAAGGAATCTGTTTCCAATTGGAAGCCTTCCTCTATCTGGAATAAATCCAAGCCATTTAAGAGATCTAAACCAGTCCCCAAGTCCGCATAAGGGTTTGGCCCTCATTCCAGCTCAGCTGGTAGGGGGCAGATTAAAGTTTTTCAAAGATGTTTGGATTATTTCAGTCCAAAATCATTGGATTCAGAGTATTGTCTCTCAGTGGTACAGAATAGGTTTCAGAGTAAGACCGCCTGTGAGAAGATTTTTTTCTCTCACGCATTCCAGTGAACCCAGAGAAAGCCCAGGCTTTCCTGAAGTGTGTTTCAGACCTGAAGTTATCAGGGGTAATCATGCCAGTTCCGTTTCAGGAAGAGGGTCTGGGGTTTTATTAAAATCTATTCATTGTCCCAAAGAAAGAAAATTCATTCAGACCAGTTCTGGATCTAAAGATTTTGAATCGTTATGTAAGAGTACCAACATTCAAAATGGTGACTATAAGGACTATTCTGCCTTTTGTTCAGCAAGGGCATTATATGTCCACAATAGACTTACAGGATGTATAACTTCATATTCCGATTCATCCAGATCACTATCAGTTCCTGAGATTCTCTTTTCAAGACAGGCATTACCAGTTTGTTGCTCTTCCTTTTGGCCTAGCGACAGCTCCCAGAATCTTTTCAAAGGTTCTCGGTGCCCTACTCTCTGTAATCAGAGAGCGGGGTATTGCAGTGTTTCCTTATTTGGACGATATCTTGGTACTAGCTCAGTCATTACATTCTGCAGAATCTCACACGAATCAACTAGTGTTGTTTCTTCAAAGACATGGTTGGAGGATCAATTTACCAAAAAGTTCTTTGATTCCTCAGTCAAGGGTAACCTTTTTAGGTTTCCAGATAGATTCAGTGTCCATGACTTTATCTCTGACAGACAAGAGACATTTAAAATTGGTTTCAGCCTGTCAGAACCTTCAGTCTCAGTCATTCCCTTCAGTAGCTATATGCATGGAAGTTTTAGGTCTCATGACTGCAGCATCAGCATCGGACGCGATCCCCTTTGCTCGTTTTCATATGAGACCTCTCTAGCTTTGTATGCTGAATCAATGGTGCAGGGATTATACAAGGATGTCACAATTAATATTCTTAAATCACAATACTCGACTTTCTCTGACTTGGTGGTTAGATCACCATCGTATAATTCTAGGGGCCTCTTTTGTTTGTCCAACCTGGACTGTGATCACAACAGATGCGAGTCTTTCAGGTTGGGGAGCTGTTTGGGGATCTCTGACAGCACAAGGGGTTTGGAAATCTCAAGAGGCGAGATTACCAATCAATATTTTGAAACTCTGTGCGATTCTCAGAGCTCTTCAGTTTTAGCCTCTATTGAAGAGAGAACCGTTCATTGGTTTCCAGACAGACAATGTCACAACTGTGGCATATGTCAATCATCAGGGTGGGACTCACAGCCCTCAAGCTATGAAAGAAGTATCCTGGATACTTGTTTGGGCGGAATCCAGCTCCTGTCTAATTTCTGTGGTTCATATCCCAGGTATAGACAATTGGGAAGCGGATTATCTCAGTCGTCAGACTTTACGTCTGGAGAGTGGTCTCTTAACCCAGATGTGTTTTCTCAAATTGTTCAGATGTGGGGGCTTCCAAAAATAGATCTGATGGCATCTCATCTAAACAAGAAACTTCCCAGGTACCTGTCCAGGGATCCTCAGGCGGAAGCAGTGGATGCATTGACACTTCCTTGGGGTTATCAACCTGCTTATATTTTTCCGCCTCTAGTTCTTCTTCCAAGAGTGATTTCAAAATTCATCATGGAGCAATCGTTTGTGCTGCTGGTGGCTCCAGCATGGCCTCACAGGTTTTGGTATGTGGATCTTGTTCGGATGTCCACTTGCCAACCTTGGCCACTTCCATTAAGGCCAGACCTTCTATCTTAAGGTCCGTTTTTCCATCAGGATCTCAAATCAATAAATTTGAAGGTATGGAAATTGAACCCCTAGTGCTTAGTCATAGAGGTTTCTCTGACTCATTAATTAATACTATGTTACAGGCTCGTAAATCTGTTTCTAGAAAGATTTATTATCGAGTTTGGAAGACTTACTTTTCATGGTGTTCTTTTCATAAATTTTCTTGGCATTCTTTTAGACTTCCTAGAATTTTACAGTTTCTTCAGGATGGTTTGGATAAAGGTTTATCTGCAAGTTCCTTGAAAGGACAAATCTCTGCTCTTTCTGTTTTATTTCACAGAAAAATTGCTAAACCTCCTGATATTCACTGTTTTGTACAGGCCTTGGTTCTTATTAAGCATGTCATTAAATCAATCTCTCCTCCTTGGAGTCTTAATTTGGTTTTGAAGGCTTTACAGGCTCCTCCGTTTGAGCCTATGCATTCTTTAGACATTAAATTGCTTTCTTGGAAAGTGTTGTTCCTTTTGGCCATCTCTTCTGCTAGAAGAGTTTCTGAATTATCTGCTCTTTCTTGTGAATCTCCTTTTCTGATTTTTCATCAGGATAAGGCAGTTTTGCGGACTTCATTTAAATTCTTACCTAAAGTTGTGAATTCTAACATTAGTAGAGAAATTGTTGTCCCTTCTTTGTGTCATAATCCTAAGAATTCTTTGGAGATATCTTTACATTCTTTGGATGTGGTGAGAGCACTGAAATATTATGTTGAATCTACTAAAGATTTCAGGAAGACTTCTAGTCTATTTGTTATATTTTCTGGTTCCAGGAAAGGTCAGAAGGCTTCTGCCATTTCTTTGGCATCTTGGTTAAAGCTTTTGATTCATCAAGCTTATTTGGAGTTGGGTAAAACCCCACCTCAGAGAATTACAGCTCATTCAGTTTCCACTTCCTGGGCTTTTAAGAATGAATCTTCAGTTGATCAGATTTGCAAAGCAGCAACTTGGTCTTCTTTGCATACATTTACTAAATTATACAATTTTTATGTTTTTGCTTCTTCGGAAGCAGTTTTTGGTAGAAAAGTTCTTCAGGCAGCTGTTTCAGTTTGATTCTTCTGCTTATGATTTTAGTTTTTTCTTTTCAATTATGAGACTAAACTTATGATTTGGGTTGTGGATTCATTTTTTTCAGCGGAATTGGCTGTTTTTAATTTTTTATCTCTCCCTCTTACATTCTTACATTACGTTCTTACATAAATTTTGTTTTTTTGAAGGTTTACTGTCCCTGTAACTGCAAAGGGCTCCCATGCACTTATATATGCCTATATATGTATACATGTGTATTTATCTGTATATATCTGTAAATATATATATATATATATACACATATAAATACATAAAAATACATAGACATATATATATTTCTTTCATGTAAGTGGCAAGAGTCCATGAGTTAGTGACGTATGGGATATACATTCCTACCTGGAGGGGGCAAAGTTTCCCAAACCTCAAAATGCCTATAAATACACATCCCACCTCACTCATACTTCAGTTTTTTACAAACCTTTCCTTCGTTGGAGGATGGTGAAGAAAGTCATGCTTGATTTCCTCTGTGAAAGGCGCTTCTAAGCATTTTGAAGCCAATTTCCTCTCAAAGTACAGTGTTTGTCTGAGGGATGTGAAGGGAGTATTTGCCTAATGATGCCATGTTTTCACCTATGGGAAATCAAACTATTATTTTTTGGTGTGATTATTTTTGCACTTCTCGTCTCAGTCTGATTCCTGGCACCCTGAAATTACGCAAGGGCCATGAATCCTGATGGTGCTAATAATACACCTTTACCTACCATCATTTCCAGGATGGATGAAGAGGTTCACCGCTTGGATCAATTTGCACTATCCCTGCAAACCCTGCTGACTCGCACTGCACATTTGGACCAAAGTGTCCCGCAAGTTATGGCTGCTCCTGTTTCCGCTGCTGCACCTAGTCCTACCAGGAGCATGTCCGGTTCTGCACCTCTACCTCAGCGATATGGAGGTGATCCTATTCAATGCAGAGGGTTTTTGAACCAGGTGGGCATTTACTTTGAGATGTTATCTCAGGCGTTTCCCTCTGACAGAGCTAAGGTGGGATTTCTCATCTCGTTACTCTCTGACACAGCTCTTGCCTGGGATAATCCCTTGTGGGAGACTAATAAACCTGTGATTTCAAATTACCCTGAATATGTGGCCTCCTTTTGAAGGGTATTTGATGTTCCGGCTCGCTCCTCCTCTGCTGCTAAATGACTCATGTCCATTCAGCAAGGTACAAGACCTGTTGCTCAGTATGCCATTGAGTTCCGTACGCTTGCCGCAGAGGTAGGTTGGAACAATGAAGCCCTTGTTGCTGCCTTCTTTCATGGGCTCTCTGATGCGATTAAAGATGAAGTTGCTGCCAGAGATTAACCAGAGGATCTTGAGGCATTGTTTTTTTTATCCTAATTGACATCAGACTCAGAGAGAGGCCCTCTTTCAAGGAGCTCTTGTGGAAGCCTCCTGTTCCGTTGTGTCTCCTACGTATTCATTCCCACCCATGCCTCCCTCTCCTCCTATGCCTCCTGGTCCCGAGTCACCAGGTACTGCTGAGCTGATGCAGTTGGGATTCACGCGTCTCTCCAAGGCGGAGAGGGCCTTTTGGAGGAGGAAGGGGCTATGCCTCTATTGTGGGTTACAGGGCCACCTTTTGAAGTCTTGTCCTACATGGCCGGAAAAAACGCTCACACATAAGGTCCTGTCGAGGGCAGACCTTGGGTGGTTTATCCTCATCCTCGGAACCGCTAAAGGAGAAACCTTTGGTCACGGTTGTCCTTTCCTGGGTGGACTCCTCCATAGTCACCCAGGCTCTTGTTGACTCCGGTGCTGCGGGCTATTTCATTGACAGTGCTTTTGTATCGAAGCACTCCATTCCTGTTATGCCTCGGTCCGTTCCGCTTGCTATTGAGGCCATTGATGGCAGGCCCCTTCAGCCCGCACAAGACCGCTCCGTTATCTATGTCTGTTGGGGCTCTCCATTTTGAAACCCTCCAGTTCCAGGTGATAAATTCTCCGCATTTTCCGGTTGTTCTGGGTTATCCCTGACTCCAAAAGCACAATCCCAGTTTTGACTGGCGCAGGTCCGAAATTTTGTCGTGGTCTCTGCAATGTATTTCCACTTGTCTTCGGAAACCAGTTAAAGTCTTGTGCACTTCTTCGGTATCTCAATTGCCAGAGGAGTACCGAGAGTTCCTAGACGTTTTTGACAAGGTGCATGCGGGTACGTTGCTTCTTCACGGTCTTACTATTGTGCCATAGGCCTGCAATCCCAGAGCCATTCCTCCTCGGGGCCGGGTTTACCCTCTGTCTGTTGCAGAGAATTGTGCTATGGAGGAGTATGTTGCCAATGCTCTGTCGCGGGGGATCATCCGCAAATCCTGCTCTCCTGCAAGGGCTGGCTTCTTCTTTGCGAAGAAAAAGGGTGGAAAGTTAAAACCATACATTGATTATAAGGGTCTTGATCATCTTACCATTAAGAATGCTTACCCTATTCCACTCATTACGGAACTCTTTGACCACCTCAAGGGAGCTACAATCTTTTCTAAACTTGATTTGAGAGGAGCGTACAATCTCGTTAGGATCAGTGAGTGCCACAAATGGAAAACAGCATTTAACACCAGGAGCGGGCATTATGAGTATCTTGTAATGCCCTTTGGCCTATGTAATGCTCCTGCTGCTTTCCAGGAATTTATTAATGATGTCCTACGAGATATGTTGCAACAGTGTGTTGTGGTGTATTTAGACAACATCCTCATACACTCACCCACACTTGAGGCTCATCGTTCTGATGTTACACGGGTTCTTCAGAGACTACGTGAGAATGGCCTGTTTTGTAAACTCGAGAAATGAGTTCCATCAGACTCAAGTAACCTTCCTAGGTTATGTTATCTCTGTTGCAGGGTTCTCCATGGATCCTTACAAGTTGTCTGCAGTTCTGCATTGGCCTAGCCCAGTTGGTCTTCAGTCTTTTCAACATTTTTTGGGGTTTGCCAATTACTATAGAAAGTTTATTAAAAACTTTTCTTCCTTGGTCAAACCTATCACAGACAGGACCCGTAAAGAGAATGATCCACTCCATTGGTCACCTACTGCCATTAAGGCCTTTGATAGTCTTAAGACTGCCTTTGCTGCCGCTCCAGTTCTTGCTCATCCTAACCCTGTCCTGCCTTTCGTTCTTGAGGTCGATGCATCTGAGACTGGAGTAGGTGCCCTCTTGTCTCAACGTCCTACGCCTGACGGTTCCTTGCATCCGTGTGGTTTCTTCTCCAAGAAGTTGTCTCCAGCGGAGTGCAATTATGAAATTGGCGACAGGGAATTACTCGCCATAATTTTGGCACTCAAGGAATGGAGGCATCTTCTCGAGGGTACTAGCGTACCAGTGCTCATTCTTACTGAACACAAGAATTTAACTTATCTATCTGAAGCAAAACGTTTGTCGCCCCGACAGGCCAGATGGGCGCTATTTTTGTCTCGGTTTAATTATGTAGTATCCTACCTGCCTGGTAGTAAGAATGTTAGGGCTGATGCCCTCTCTCGACATTTTTCACCTCTGTCCAAGGAGGAGTCTGTACCTACTCCAGTTATACCTCCTGACCATATTTTGGCTACCATACATACTAATTTGACTTCTCCCTTGGGGAGGAGATCCTGGCTGCACAAACCAATGCACCTCCTGAGAAACCTAGTGGTAAGTGTTTTGTTCCTGAGAATCTTCGAACTAAACTTTTGCACGCTTACTACTATGCTAAAGCCGCAAGTCACCCAGGCAAGAACCAAATGATTTGGTCTGTCACTCGACAATTATGGTGGCTAGGTCTTCATTCTGAGGTTGCTGCGTATGTTGCCTCCTGCTCAGTTTGTGCACAGAATAAGACTCCTAAACATGGGTCTTATTCAACCTATTGCTAATGGTGAGCGTCCTTGGACACATCTTTCCATGGACTTCATTGTCGAGCTCCAGGTTTCCAATGGCAATACTGTTATCCTTATGGTGGTTGACCGTTTTTCTAAAATGTCACATTGCATTCCCTTGAAGAAGCTGCCTACCGATCAGGAGCTTGCTTCAATTTTTGCCCGGGAGGTCTTCCGTTTACCCAAAGAGATAGTGTCGGACCGGGGTAGCCAGTTTGTCTCCAGATTTTGGCATTCCTTTTGTGCTCAAATGGGGATCGAGCTTTCCTTCTCCTTGGCATATCACCCTCAATCCATTGGGGCTGCGGAACGGTCTAATCAAGCTCTGGAACAGTTCCTCCATTGCTATGTCTCATATCACCACAATAATTGGTCTGAACTGTTACCTTGGTTAGAGTTTGCTCGTAAAAGTGCTATTAATGCTTCCTCCAAGTTATCCCCGTTCATGGCGAATTATGGGTTTCAACCATCCTTGTTGTCCGATTCATTCATGTCTCAGGGTATTCCAGCTTTGGAGGAGCATCTCCGGCAATTCCGTTTCATGTGGGTACAGATTCAGGATTGCCTTCATCGTTCTATGCAGCGCCAAAAGTTCCAGGCTGATCGTAGGCATCTGCCCGCGCCTTCCTACCAGGTTGGTGACAGGGTTTGGCTGTCCTCCCGCATCTTGAACCTTCGTATGCCTTTCAATAAACTGGCTCCCCGTTATGTTGGTCCTATGTTGGTCCTTTTCGAATACTCCCGATGGGTCAATCCTGTGGCCTACGCTCTTGACCTTCCTCCTACAATGCGCATGTCCAATGTTTTTCATGTCTCCCTCTTGAAACCATTGGTTTGTAATCAGTTTACCACTGTGTTGCCTTGTCATCACTTATTATTTAAAGGGCCTCTGTTCAGTATGCTTTGCCCTTGCGTTGTCTCAGACCTGTTTGTGAGAGTTCCAGTTCCTGTGTATTACCTGGCTGACTGACGTCCCTCCTGGTTCCTGATCCCTGGCTTGTTCCTGACTCTGCTGTTCTCCTTGTTCCTGATTCCGGCTCGTCTGACTACTCGCTTTGGCTCCTGACTCGGCTTGTCTGACTATTCGCTTTGGCTCCTGACTCGGCTCGTCTGACTACCAGCTCTGGTTTTGACTCCTGGCTTGTTATTTGACTTGTGGACTTTTTATCATTTTTTTCTATTAATAAAGGTGTGATTATTTTTGCACTTCTCGTCTCAGTCTGAATCCTGGCACCCTGACAGCTCGTCCTTCCTGGACTGTGATCACAACATATGCACTGACGAGGCCCAATGAAGGCCAAAACGATCGTCTGGGGTTTCTGTGTTCCTTGTTCAGAGAGGAATTGCCTGGTATTTTGGTGCTGGACTGACTGTAATAGGCGGGATCAGACTGATATCATACAGGAAAGTTCTACTCTGTGAAAAACATTACTGGGCTAAAAGAAGCTGCACCCAGGTGGTAAATCGCCATAGAACAGGCTAAAAAATGATATTGAGCCGGTTGTGCGTTCCTGTGAATCTGCTTCTCTTTGTGTGTATTTAATTTCCCTATGGGGAAAAATGGGAAACCAGACGTGGACTACTTGCTCATTGTGCTTAGAGGAATATGGCTACACCTCACTGACGAGGCACAATGAAGGCCGAAATGATCGTCTGGGGTTGCTGTGTTCCTTGTTCAGAGAGAAATTGCCTGGTATTTTGGCGCTGGACTGACTGTAATAGGCGGGATCAGACTGATATACTTCAGGAAAGTTCTACTCTGTGAAAAGCATTACTGGGCTAAAAAGCTGCACCCAGGTGGTAAATCGTCATAGAAAAGGCTAACAATGGTATTGAGCCAGTTGTTCGTTCCTGTGAGTGCACTTCTTTCTGTGTATATTTAGTCTCCCTATGGGAAAAAGGGGCAACCAGACGTGGACCCCTTGCTCAGTGTGCTTAGAGGAATATGGCTACACCTCACTGACGAGGCCCAATGAAGGCCGAAACGATCATCTGGGGTTGTTGTGTTCCTTGTTCAGAGAGGAATTTCCTGGTATTTCGGTGCTGGACTAACCGTAATAGGCGGGATCAGACTGATATACTACAGGAAAGTTCTACTGTGTGAAAAGTATTACTGGGCTAAAAAGCTGCACCCAGGTGGTAAATCGCCATAGAACAGGCTAACAATGGTATTGAGCCAGTTGTTCGTTCCTGTGAGTGCACTTCTCTCTCTCTCTCTCTCTATATATATATATATATATATATATATATATACTGGGAGATAAGCCTGCCTGATAACAACTGTCTCAATACCATTGTTAGCCTGTTCTATGGCGATTTACCACCTATAGAAGTGCCGGGCTGTCTGGAGGGGCGGGAATGGCGGGAAAATAGTGGGATTGTCCAGTGTCTTATCAAGATGAGCTGTGTGTATAAAAGGAGTGTGGGTTTTCAATTAAATCAGTTCTGTTTCACCTGAATGCTAGTATGTATAGTTATTTGGGTGGGCTCCAGCTAAAATCACTTTCCTGGGCTACATAGCAGCCTGTTCCAGGCAGAGGAAGGACACTCTGGCAGAGGTACTTAGTCTGGGTAGCAAGAGTCTGCCACAGGGTGGGACCCTAAGTACTGGTGCTGTCGGGCATCAGGGGTGGCTACAGGCTGTGGTCACTTGCCAGCTACATAGCTGCAGTCGGCAGGGAGGAAGCAGGACCCGTTTGGCGGAGCTACCCAGTCAGCGTAGCCGGGGAATCCGTCACAAACGGAATAGAACCCCAATGTATGGTTAATGATATATGCAGTCTTAGTCTTGCGTTTAAAAAACAAATTTTACTTTAAACAAATAAATTCATAAATAAACAGTTGATAGTTATTCATTCATATGATATACATAATAAAAGGAATATGATCCACCCTATAAATAGCCTTTAAGACAATGCTTTAAAAGTCTTATGTTTGACCGGTCAAAAAATATTTTTTAAAAGTTAAAAAAACTAGAGTTTTCGCTGATAGAAGTGAGTGTATATGTTAAAATTCCTTCTCTGTAGACCAAAACAAATCCTTAATGGATAAGGTACATTAGTAGAAAAAAATCTAATTAGCCCTTTAAAGTTTTCAGCTGATTTCAGTTGTGCGATGTGTGTTCGGTATTACCTTAAATTTCAGGCAAGATAGTATCCAAAAGTAACTGCTTCTATGTTTGCTGGTATTACCTTGCTTAGCAAGTTTTAACCACTCGCTGGTAGTCCGCTGCCTCCGATATCAGCTTTCTGAGCTTGGCCAGACCCTCTGACCTTCCCACGGACTCCAGCAATTTAGTTTAACTTGCCGCTAAGTTGGATTTAAACAGGCTTCGAAAACAGGCTTCTACCGATTGGTTCCCCAGAACCATGTGATTGAGGTGGCCAATAGAATCACACCTTTGCCGGAATATGAGATGTGGTAGCAGTAGCAAAACTCTGTATCTGTATTTACAGAGATTTTACCAGATATCTCAATGTAGTGTTTGTCAAAAGTCGTTACACTTATTTAATGTGTTCCCATCACCTTTTGACCTATTAGTGCAAGCAGGCCCTTTAATAGAGCATTGAGGGGATTGTTAAGCGCTATCTTACCTTGTCTGTCTTAAATTTTTGAACTCACACATCCCACAGGCTATTAGCAGCTACAGTTGTCACAATACATCATAGCCAGGGGACAAAGGTTTTAGACAGTTACACCACTATTATAGTTTATGGGTCTTTAAGGGAGAGGGAGTCATGTTTATGGGGCTGTGGAACATTTGAGGTCACTGGTGGTTGTTTATTTTTTAGACAGTTTTTATTTGACAATAATTTGTATTTTTTATGCTTACCTCTTTTATTACACCCTCTGTAGGAGCTCTTTACTTTTCTGTGATTTTTTATGAAGGCGGACGGAGCTATTTGCACGCTGTTTTCTCCTCAAGCTCAGGCCTATACAGCCTCAGTGCATAGCACGTTTGTTCCCCTGCTTCACAGCTTCTCATTTTAGATGCGCTCCTGAGTCGTGCTGCTGACTCTTCTTATTGCGCTCCTGGTAATCTGTGGTGGTAGGGGGACTAGGAGGTTTCGGCTCTGAGGGAGTGGACTTTTTTCAATGTCTCCTGCTTCAGTGTGCGCTATCACAGATCTTCTAGAGCGGCTTCTCAGATGCAAAAAATGCAGCACAAAAAGAGGGATCTTTTCAGTTTTTATTATATATCCTGGTACCACTTTGAGGGGGTGTAATAGAGTTGACCTTGTCAGGAAATGTAGAGCGCAAACAGAATGATGCAAAATAAGTTTTCACTTTTAAACAAAAGTCTTTACTTTCAGTTAGCAGTTCAAGGATTAAACATTCACCCTTTTGTTGTTAAACAAGCAAGCAAAATAAAAACAGTACACATACATAGGCATATGCTTTAGAACTGAAAAACAAATACACAACTTATATAATCCTACAAGTTCTTAGGATAAAGCATTAGGCATTTTAATACAGGTTATCCAAGACAACTCTCCCAGTGTCTTGCTACCTCCCTGTCTGAGATCCAAATTAATCTCACCTTGCTTGCAAGAGCTGACTTATATAGCCCTCTAACTATCCTCAGCTGTTGCTAATTGGCTTCCTGTTGTCTGCCTGTTACTAATAGTAATATTTTCAGCAGTGAGCAGGCAAGCCTTACAGCATTTTGGTTCTTTCAGTATAGTATTTTTCCCTGTAGAGAAAGTAACCCTTTCTACAGGAATGAGTTTATGCACTCCATCACAGGGCGTATGATACTTTTATTTATTTAAGGTTATTTTTACTTTTCCTCCTGCCACCACTGTCACTTCAGATGTTCTACTGTTATTGCCTGAATTACAGTCTTATATTATTTGTTGTAAATTATTAGTTCTGTGGTGTATTACATTTGTGTTTTATTTGTATGTATTTGTCTAAACCTCTAGTGTATTATGGAGCATGCTGGCAATGTCCCCACTTCTGCTACCTTAGATTCTTTTGGGAGTAGATCCTTTAAATGAATCCAATTCAAATGTATATTGTATATAGAATTATATTTATAGTTGTTATTTTTCTAATTTTGAACTAAAGAGGGAATTCTTTACTGAAATACATACCTAGGTAGTCTCACAAACCTTAATTCACTACTGGGAGCTAGCTAGTGATTGATCGCTATATATAATTCTTGTAATTTTCTTACCTGCTTCTGCTGTTCCTTCATCACTGTCTGCCTGAGTAATAACAGACTGCCCATCCCCCAGCCTCACAGCCTCCGTCCCCCTAGCTTCCCTATTCTTCCCCACGGGAAGATCCCTTGGAAGAGGAAGGTCTAGGTAAGCTAGGGTTGCCTCCTGTCCGGGATTGATAAAGGATACACTACACATGCAGCACAACCGCTTTCTCAGGGAACAACACTGTCACCAGTGACAGTGATTCTGTTCATGAAAGACAGTATAACATGTTAACCAGTTCACCGATATTTTTACTCAGATCATTTTGTTTTTGCATGAACTGATACATAGTGAAATATCTGTCATAATAAAGAAGGAAAGTGGAGAGCTGACTAAGCGCGCAGCAACTTAAGTGTGGTAGCTGGTCTGACAGCTAGAGGGAGATGTTGCAGAGCCTATATTAGTGTTTGAAGGCAGGAAGTAGGGTCACTAACCTGTTCTTGTCTTCTAGGTGGGAACAATGGAGAGATCTCGTCGCTCTTCTAAGGCTCCAAGGCGGTTTGCTGAAGAACATGAGTTTCTTCTTTGGGTGATGTGGTTCCTCCTTCCCCCTCTGTTCCTTCAGTTACCTCTTTATCTGTGGCTACTTATTCCCTTTTGGCCTCTTCTGTCTCTGGTTACCTTTTTCCCTCTTCCTATCCTATTTCCCTTCCCTCTTACTCCCTTTCTTCCCCTTCCTGTTTTTTCCTCTCCCTCTGTTTTTCCATCTGTGTCATTTTCATCTGCCCTCCCTGTCCCCATTTTTTCTTCTAGCTTAGGGATTAGGTCCCAACCCAGGATTTTTTCCCTACCTCCTCCCATCCTGTGGGCCCCCAAGGATTTCTTACTCTTTAGTACCCCCCTCATGAGTCTGCTGGGGAGGGTCCATCTGGGACATGTATGTCCCCACTATTGGTTTATCGGCTTTGTCGGATGGATCCGCCTCTCCTCCTCTTACTCCTGGTCAAAGGGGAGAGGCGGATCATGGGGCCTCCTCCAGACCTGATCCTGAGGCCCAGGGAGGATACTCGCTTGCCGCCATTGCAGGGACATCTTTGCGCGCTGCCGCGCAGGCTCCACCCCCCGCCCAGTCACGTAGTCTTCCTCCTGGCTCGGCGCCATCTTGCACCATTGATCACAGGCGGCGGGGAGCGGAGGTTTCAAGCGGTAGCTTCAGAGGGCGGCGGTCATCATTCCGGAACACCTTCAAAGTAAGTCGGGTGTCTGGAGTCTGCGGTGACTGCTGAGGGGGGAGGGGGAACCATGTTAAAGGGGCAGTGTGGCGGTGTAAAAGGAAATAAAGGCCCAAAGACTACTATTAAGAAAAATAAGGGTAGCGTTAGGCGTGGCACAAAAAAGAGTGATACAAGCGGTAGCTTCAGGCAGGGGCATAAGTAGTAGGGGTGGATACATGAACGTTTTGGCAAGCTTAAAAAAGCGATTATTAACAAAGGGGGCAAATATGAATCAAAATTTTAGGTGTTTGGAGAGACAGGATCAGGGCATTGGGGGCCTCACCGTCGATTCCAGTGATACCCCCACTTGCACTTTTGTTCCACAGGTACCAATGGCGTCAGCAGCAGCAGAATCCACTTCAACCCAGGTGCAGGCTGGGACGGCGGCGGCTTCGGTGGACCCTGCAACAAGACAGGCCTTCAGGCCAACCCCGTTAGTGGTGATTCCTACGGCATATGGAGTTGCAGTGGCGGCTGGAGCTGGTGAGTCAATATCTGCATCACACATTAGGCATGACGATAGTTATTCCAAGGGGGACTCTGACAGTTCCACTTAGTTCAAAGATAAAGGACAGTGCAAGCTATTTAGATACATAAGAAAAATAGCAGATGTAAAAGGGGCTAGTGTAGTGGGCTCACTTAATTTAGGGACACCAGTAGGGGGCCAAGGCGTAGTTGGGTCAAATTCACAGTCAGGTAGTCAAGCTAGTTCCGCTAGGTCCCTCGTAGCCAGCACATCAGACACATACCCATGTATAGTGCACTCACTGCATTCTCATCTTAAGCCGCGTATAGCCAGACGGATTAAAGAAGGGAGGTATGTTAAAAATTTTGAGCTCTCTAGGATGGCGCAGCACTTGAAGGAAATGGTTGAGGATGGGACAGGGGATAAAAAGGTTAAAAGGCCCGAGACATATGAGGAGTGGATGCGTTGCTTTCGCGTGTTAGCGTCCTGCTACTTAGAAGCTAACCCTCAGCATAATCTTAATATCCTCAAATATATGGAAGTTATAGATGACATCCATACTAGAGGAAAGGGGGCAGCGTGGCGTCAATATGACGCCGAATTCAAGCATAGATTAGAGTCTAATCCTATACTTAATTTTGGGATGAAGGAGATGGATTTGTTTTCAGATAGTGTATCCCTAGTGTAGCCCTAGTTCCGTTAAGGCCCGCAGCGTCAGGCGTACAAAACAGGCAGTTTAGGAGGCGCGGAGGGAGAGAGTGTTGGCGGTTCCAGGAAAAGTAATGTGACAAGGGTTTACATTGTCTTTTTCGACACATCTGCATCTATTGTGGCGGGTCCCACGTGGGGGCAGACTTTCCCAGGCATTGTGAATTGGGTGGGGGGAGGGCTGCATTTAGACCGGCTCCTGCGGGAAAGGGCCCATACACCCCTGAATCTAGGGGAAATTTGTAGCTTGCTTAGGGCCTATCCCGACGAGGTGTCAGCGGAATTCCTTAGGTCGGGGTTATCATTTGGTTTTTGCATTCCAGTTAGGCATCCCGTTCCCCCCTTTCATGCAGTTCGTAACTTTAAATCAGCTACTCAACACCCCCAGGCTGTTGCTGAGAAATTAGCAAAGGAAGTAGAGTTAGGGCGTATGGCGGGTCCTTACTACTGCGTCCCCTTAGAGAATCTAGTTATCTCCCCATTTTGAATAGTATCCAAGAAGGAGCCAGGGAAGTTTAGGCTGATTCAACATTTGTCTCACCTGGAGTGAGCATCGGTAAATGACGCTCTCAACGAAGGGGACATGTCAGTATCGTATCAGTCCTTGGAATCTGCCCTGGCGGTCATTCAAAAGCTAGGTCCAGAAGCGGAGATGGCAAAAGTGGACGTTGAATCTGCCTTTCGCCTCCTCCCTATTCACCTGGAGAGCTTCTACCTGATGGGGTGCATGTTTCAGGAACGGTACTATGTGGACCGCTGCCTACCAATGGGTTGCGCAATATCGTGCGCATATTTTGAACTGTTTAGTTCTGTCCTGCATTGGGCGGTAGTTCACGAGTCCGGGCTGGCACATGTAGCTCATTATTTAGATGATTTCCTTTTCTTGGGGAGGGCGGGATCCGGCGATTGCGCTAGGCTTCTGGTGAGCCTGCAGCAACTGTCTTCACGCTTAGGTGTTCTGCTAGCGAGAGAAAAGACGGAAGACCCATGCACTGTATTCTTAGGCATAGAAATTGATACCGTAGCCGGGGAATGCAGATTGTAAGCACAAAAGGTTAAATCTGCCTTGTCAGCTATACAGGCCATCAGGGAGGCTGGTAGATCCACGCTACAGGACTTTTAATCTTTGATGGGCCTATTAAACTTCACGTCCACGGTGATCCCCATGGGTAGAATATTTAATAGGAGGATGGAGGCTACAACTAGGGGGCTTAGGTTACCAAGGGCCCCGGTGAGGATCTCCCAAGATATTCGGAAGGACCTGGCAGTTTGGTTTTTGTTCTTGCAGGAATTCAATGGCGTGAGGATCTGGTTGCCCAAACCAGTCAGCTGCCAACATTTGCACTTGTACACCGATGCGGCAGGGAGTCATGGGTTGGGGGCTTATTTTGAGGGATCCTTGTGCGCAGCCACCTGGCTGGCCGAATAGATCGGTACAGGTTGGTTGAAAAATTTGTCTTTACTCGAGCTCTTCCCCATTTTAGTGGTAGCTCAGGGTGACATCTGTCCTGCTTATCTCTGGCAGGTGGTGAGTTCTGGGGAACTGCGCTAAGGTTACTACAGGGGTCACTGGCTGCTAAGACCTGGCAATCGTACCGCAGGTATTGGGGCGATTGGGAGGAGTTTTTGCTTGCGCAGGGGCTTTAATGGAAAACGCAGGACATACACAGTTTTTTGCAGTGGGTGGCATGTTTGCATGAGAAAGGCCTGGTGCCATTGCCAGCCGAGCTGCTGACATTTCTTTCTTTTCTAAATTGTATGGAGTCCCAGATGTATCCAAATCCTTCCTAGCTAGGGCTGCTATTAAGGGAGTTTCACGGGGTAAAGATTGTTTGTTCAGATATTATTTCTAGAAAAGTGTGGAGGCACATGAGTTCCTGTAAAGCAGGTTTTAGGGTAAAGAGGAAGTAGGGTCACTAACCTGTTTTTGTCTTCCCTCCCAAGTTACAGGTGTTCGGTTCCAGTTCTGGATGGAGTGTTCCAGTCTACAGTGGACTGCGGAGATGCCGGCAATAGTTTCACTTTGGCTATTAATCTTCGCGTCCAGGGTGATCCCCATGGGTAGAATATTTAATAGGAGGATGGAGGCTGCAACTAGGGGGCTTAGGTTACCAAGGGCCCTGGTGAGGATCTCAAAAGATATTCAGAAGGTTTTTGTTCTTGCAGGAATTCAATGGCGTGAGGATCTGGTTGCCCAAACCAGTCAGCAGCCAATATTTGCACTTGTACACCGATGCGGCAGCGAGTCATGGGTTGGGGGCTTATTTTGAGGGATCCTTGTGCGCAGCCACCTGGCCGGCTGAATGGATCGGTACAGGTTGGTTGAAAAATTTGTCTTTACTCGAGCTCTTCCCCATTTTAGTGTCCGTGGAGTTATGGTACGGACGATTGCAGAACCGGGGGGGGTACATTTTTGGTGTGACAATCTGAATGTGGTTCACGCCATCAATCGGCTGTCTGCTTCTTTCACTCCAGTAGTAGTATTGCGACAATTAGTTTTGCGCTGTTTATGGCATAACATTTAATTCACGGCGAGGCACGTTCCCAGGGCATGCAATGTTATCGCGAATGCGCTGTCCAGGGGTCAGTTGGATAGGTTTAGGGAAGTAGCGCCCACTGCTATAGCTCAGGGTGACGTCTGTCCTGCTTATCTCTGGCAGGTGGTGAGTTCTGGGGAACTGCGCTAAGGTTACTACAGGGGTCACTGGCTGCTGAGACCTGGCAATCGTACCGCAGGTATTGGGGCGATTCGGAGGAATTTTTGCTTGCGCAGGGGCTTTCATGGAAAACGCAGGACATACACAGTTTTTTGCAGTGGGTGGCATGTTTGCATGAGAAAGGCCTGGCACCTGCCGCCATTGCCAGCCAAGCTGCTGCCATTTCTTTCTTTTCTAAATTGTATGGAGTCCCAGATGTATCCAAATCCTTCCTAGCTAGGGCTGCTATTAAGAGAGCGCATAGATTGAGGGGCAACTAAGGACATTAGGGAACCAATCACTAGGGAAAGGTTAGGCAACATGTTACAGGTCCTCCCGACAATTTGTAGCTCTGAGTATGAAGTCGTCCTCTTTGATGCAGCATTTTCCCTCACATATTTCGCCACACTGCGTATTAGTGAGTTTGTAGCTCCATCTAAGGGTTCAGCAGGGTCAGCGCTGCTTAGGGATCATGTTAGGCTAGAAGGGGAAGCTGTTTAAGTTTTTGTGGCTCGTTCCAAAACCGATCAGTCGGGTAAGGGTAGATGGCTCAATTTGCTTTCGCAGGTGGAGCCATCGATTTGCCCTGTTAAGTTGTGCAGAAGGTTCTAAGAACTCAGGCCAGGGATTGCAGGGGTGTTCCTGGTTCATGAAGATGGGTCGTTTCTATCCAGGTTCCAAAATCCTTCCTAGCTAGGGCTGCTATTAAGAGAGCGCATAGATTGAGGGGCAACTAAGGACATTAGGGAACCAATCACTAGGGAAAGGTTAGGCAACATGTTACAGGTCCTCCCGACAATTTGTAGCTCTGAGTATGAAGGGTCTTATGAGGGTGAAATTAAGGATTTAGGAAGGTGGGCATCAGCCAGGTTTAAGAAATACATTCGTCCGCTGAAGCAGGAAGATGCCTAGTTTGTTCTTATTTTGTAGCTAAAGTTTTGTTTTGTTGTTGTTATGTTGGGAAGCCAGGTTCTTTAAATTTTCATGTTATTGCAGGTATGGAGCTGTAGTGCAAAAGAGTGTGGATCCTAGGACATTTGTATGTCCATTGCGTGCAGCAGCAGGTGCAGGAGGCTTACAGTTGGGGTTGCCATCACAGAGACTGGGCATTCGTTGGCTGGGAAAGCATAGAATGATGTGGTCGGATTTGCCCACTCAAGTGGCGAAGGCCAGAAGGAGGTGGGGGCGTCCCCACGTGATTGTTTTGCATTTAGGTGGAAATAACGTTGGGAATATGCCCATGGGTGATTTAGCTAGTGTCATGCTAGCAAATATCAGGTGTTTGGCAGCTCAGTTTCACGGGGTAAAGATTGTTTGTTCACGTATTATTTCTAGAAACGTGTGGAGGCACATGAGTTTCCATAAAGCAGGTTTTAGGGTAAAGAGGAAGCTTAATAGGGACGTAGGTAGAGCAGTGATAGCTACAGGGGGAAAGGTTATCATCACCCATGACAACATCAGGATTGATTGCCCTGGTCTCTTTCGCAGGGATGAGGTCCATCTGTCAGATACAGGGACTGATTTATTTTTTCAGAATATTCAGTGTTCTCTGGCTTCCCTTTGTGTTTGATGGCGGCAAGAGTTCCTTGTCCTCTTTAGGTGGCGGCAGCAGGGGTGTGACAAATCTCTGGTAGGGGCAGCCTGGCGGGGTGAAAGAGGAGGGGGATAGGCGAGCACATTCAGCGTCAGCTTCAAGTGCTGACGCTCGGTGGCTCCCTGCACGATCCCTCCTGAAAAGCCCTCCAGGCTGTCGGAATGGAGGGCGCCCCCATTTCTTTAGGGCGGTCACACCCCTTTCTTAGGAGTTGTAGGACAGGGATGTTCTTGCCGGCCAGCGTTAAGTTATTATTATTATTAAGTTATTTAAGTTAAGTCTAAGTTATTGTTTTAATAAATGCAACCCTCATCCCTGGATGGGGAGGTTTTTTTTTTCTCCCATAACTGGTGTCTGTGTGTTTATTGGGGTAAGAGTATTGCATCACCTAGCGGGGAAGGTATAGAAAATTTTACCCTTAGGAAAGTGGAGAGCTGACTAAGTGCGCAGCAACTTAAGGGTTAATTTTTGTCTGGTCTGCTAGGTGTATTTCTGTCTAAGTGTGGTAGCTGGTCTGACAGCTAGAGGGAGATGTTACAGAGCCTATATTAGTGTCTGCAGGTAGGAAGTAGGGTCACTAACCTGTTCTTGTCTTCCTTCCCCTCCCTCCCAAGTTACAGGTATTCGGTTCCAATTCTGGATGGAGTGTTCCGGTCTACAGTGGACTGCGGAGATGCCGGCAATAGTTTCACTTTGGCTGGGGGTTGAATAATCATTCGGACCTTGGTAAGCCCAAAGTGCTGTACTTGTGCTCTTGGGGACCCCCCTTCTGAACTAACAGTTTTTTATGCAGAGGAACCGTTGTGTTAGGAGTTCAGGGGTCCCTCAACTCCAGGGAGGTAGGAACATGGTGTCATGCTTCCTGTTGCGGTGGCAACAGAGTTGTGACAAATCTCCGGTAAGGGCAGCCTGGCGGAGTGAAAGAGGAGGGGGACGGGCGAGCACATTCAGTGTCAGCAGCAAGGACTGACGCTCGGTGGCTCCCTGCACGATCCCTCCTGAAAAGCCCTCCAGGCTGTCGGAATGAGGGGTGCCCCCATTCCTTTAGGGCGGTCACACCCCTTTCTTAGGAGTTGTAGGATAGGGATGTTCTTGCCGGCCAGTGTTAAGTTATTATTATTATTATTAAAGGGACACTGAACCCAAATTTTTTATTTTGTGATTCAGATAGAGTATGCAATTTTAAGCAACTTTCTAATTTACTCCTATTATCAAATTCTCTTCATTCTCTTGGTATCTTTATTTGAAATGCAAGAATGTAAGTTAAGATGCTGGCCCATTTTTGGTGAACACACTTAGCTGTTCTTGCTGATTGGTGGATAAATTCACCCACCAATAAACAAGTGCTTTTCATGATTCAGAACTAAAGAAATAGCTTAGATGCCTTCTTTTTTAAATAAAAAAAGCAAGAGAACGAAGAAAAATTTATAATAGGAGTAAATTAGAAAGTTGCTTAAAATTGCATGCTCTATCTGAATCACAAAAGAAAAAATGTGGGTTCAGTGTCCCTTTAAGTTATTTAGGTTAAGTCTAAGTTATTGTTTTAATAAATACCACCCTCATCCCCGGATGGGGAGGTTTTTCTTTTCTCCCATAACTGGTGTCTGTGTGTTTATTGGGGTTTATTGGGTTAAGGGTATTGCATCACCTAGCGGGGAAGGTATAGAACATTTTACCCTTATGGAGATGAACATGAAAAATAAACGAGTGATGGCAGGTCACAAGTGAAATGATGAACATTACATATAGGTTTAAACAGTAATCTTGTCTTAGCAAAACATTTTGAATGAGGTAGTGTCTTGGGTAAATTACTGTAAGAGAAAGTCCATTTCCTGTGAGAGAAATTGTGATTGCAAATCATACGATAATGGTCATTTACTTATACCTTCTTTTCTAGGTCGTTTGTGGAAGGCAAACACAAACAACATCTGTAACTAAGAAGCAGGACAACTTAGCCTCTATTGGTTCAATAAAATCACCATAGCGTGGTGTATATATCAAACAATAAAAAGAAAAAAAACTACGCCAGTAAAGTGAGCTAAAGACCAGAAAATGTGGTGTATAGAATATGAAAGATCATATATATGTATATATTCATATACATATTTATTTACAGGGAACACACAGTTCCCATAGACAGCAATGTAAGGGCACTTTTCAGTGTAGTTTTTTCCTAACACCCCACTCCCACCAACTTTAGCCCCTTATAACTGCTTTGTGCAGCTATTTTATTAAAAAAATAAAGATGCTGCCATTTTTATTTTTTAATAAAGATGATTGCACTGTATTTTGGGGGCAATTGGGGGACATTTAAAAAAATAACCAGATGTCTGACCTCTAGTTAAGTTTTTGAGCGCTGACCACAAATTCACAGTAGCAAAAACCAGCCACTTGTAATAGCTGGTTATTTACTGCGAGCCTGGAAACGGGCAACTTTGCTCGCTTGCGGGCACGCAATAAATTAGTTCTCCACTTGTAATCTAGCTCAAAATTTTGCATTTTTGAAAGAGATCATTTTTTTTTATAAAAACCCTACCCCTCTAAGAGAAATAACTCATTAGCTTTTGCAATGCACATTTGTTTAGTAGGTATATGACTAGATTTCCATGATCGAGCCATTAAGGATTTTTCAGTGCACTATTGATAGCAATTTTAAAAACTGTTAGGCAAAACTTCATTTTGGTTTAAAATTTTGTAAAATGTGTTGCGATTGTAAACTGCACTGTGTATCAAATAGGGCCCATCCTAATTATTTTATATGATCCCAAAGTGCATGTAGAGGTTTACAATCCCATCATATATGGGTGATTTCCTATGATGTTGCGCTTCAGGCATGTGCATGCTACCTACCTAGGTATCTTTTAAAAAAAGAATAACATTAGAACAAAGCAAATATGATTTAAAATTGTATTCTCTATCTGAATCATTAATGAAACATAAGTGCTGAGTCCTCATATCGTCATTCTGAACGATTAACTACTTAAACATATATACATATACATATTCCCCCTTTAGTTCCTTAAATGAAAACACAACAAAAAGAGCTGGGTATAAAACCATATGATAGTTGCGTTTATGAACTTGGCTTCATAAGCCGTAAACCTATAGTGGCGGCAAGCAGGGCCCTAAACTAAACCCCATGCAGCCAGAGGTCATGCCCATTGAAAAGGGGGTATCGAATGGAAATATGAGGGAGGGCCTCGCAAGGACCCTGCCCACACACATGAGTACAGACGCCCTGTGGATCTTCCAGCTAGCAGGCCTGCCCATTAGCTTGGCTGTCACCCTTCCGGACTCTGTACTCTGACATTTAATGGGCGTGACCTCCCGCTACTAGGAGATTATCACAATTTGTATATATATAATTAGCGGGAATACTCCTTGCCACTAAGGCACCGGTGTAATGAGCACTACAGCAAACTACCTCCGGGATTTCTATACCTTAACGGCTAAGGGCTTACTAAGACTTGGACAATTAACTCTATCCCTGCCTTTGCTCCCAGCCAGCAACCAAAGGAAGCCATCCAACGGCCTGATGCCGCCACCTCCCAAAACTCAAACATATTGGGAACGGGCAGGGCCCTAAACTAAACCCCATGCAGCCGGAGATCACGCCCCTTGAAAAGGGAGTATCAAATGGAAATAGGAGGGAGGGCCTCGCAAGGACCCTGCCCAAACACATGAGTACAGACACCCTGGGGATCTTCAGCCAGCAGTACTGCGGGACGGGGCTCCCCCAGGGTACGACCTGGGGGACGTTATCCCCACCCATTAGCTCGACTGTCACCCTACCGGACTCTGTACTCTGACATTTAATGGGTGTGACCTCCCACCACAAGAGACAGCCCTACTTAAGGCAGGAACCGACTCTTGCCGCCATCATAACTTATAACAATATATAATATTAACATTAAATAGCATAAAACTTTTTTTTTTTTTTTTGGACTGCCAACGCTGCTTTTAGGTCGGCCAAAAATATTTGCAACCCTTCATCCGAAAGGTGCACTCTGTCCTGTCTATACAGGAACTTCTTCTCTGCCGAAAGACAGTCATGTCGGACAACGAATCCCCCAGCAACCAATACAGCTCTACCAAGCTCTCTGTTCACCTTCTTCCTAACCCTGTAAGCTGACTAAGGGGTAGGGAAGTTTCTCCACTGTAATCTGGCCACTATATTGGACCATCCTATTTTTACCCCAGGGAAGGTGGTACGGATCCACCTGACATTAGACCTCATTATATTAATGAGATCAAGCGCTGGGGCACTACCCCGGTCATTCCCCCCATGTGGAGCAAAATTATGTTGGGTCTTCCCCATCTGTGCTGAGCATCTAGGAGGAGTAATGGAAGTGTGGGCCACTGCATGCCTCTATGGCCTAACCACTTCACTGAGGCTGAGAAAACTGTGAGCCCCAACTGTTGGCTAACCGTGGACGCCGCACTAATGGCAGCCCAGTGGACAAAGGAATAGCCCATGATCCATATTCTGGTAGGGCCTTTGCTTGCACCTGTAAATATATACCATTGTTACAAAAGTTCCCCTACCTCCCTGTCTGCCACCCCTTCCCCAGACAGGACAGGATCCCCTAGTCTAACACTGGAGGCTGCACATAGAGTTTGTACCTCTGAGACCTTCATCTCCCTAACCCCTGTATAGCCTTCTCAGACACCCCATAGCTGCTGCATTAGTAGCTGTGCCTATTTGAAACAAATGAGGGGTGATCTTACAGCCCTCTAAACCCACAGTCTTAACCACCTGGCGCAGCACCGCGGCAAACTGGAATGGGGATAGGTTAGACACATCTACGTGCACGTAAAACTGAGGCGACGTCGGCGGCCTCACTGCTATATACTCTCCCACCAGTCTAATGGGACACAATGGTGTTCCTGGGCTGGCAGGCAATGGCAGCCAAATTCCCCTGGTGTCCTGGTCAGTCTTCGAGCGTGGGATGCGCAGAAGCACTGCACTATCTGTCAGCCTAACATGCTGTGCCTGTACCCCCGCCCCCTTTACCCGTCTTGGAAACCTCCACCAACTCCCCAGGACGCAATGCCCCGTAAAATGCAACAGAGAAGGCTGGTTTGAATAGCCTCACCTCGTATTCGGATGAACAGATGTTCTCCAGCGCGCCCAGCAGGGCAATTAGTCGCTTTAGTGTAACTGGTTCCATCTAGTCAAGCTTAGCACCTTCCAACCTCTCCCACCCCTTTACAGCCTGGCGCACTGCAAAGGCTTTGGTAGGGTTGCTATACCCAAAAAGTTTGTGGAAGAATGATAGAGCAGCCATCCAGCTGCCCACGGCACCCTTCTCCACTCCATTTTATTTAAACACCCAAGCCAATCAAGCTGTGTTACCTGTTACCCTAGTGATACCTCACAGTGTCGAGATGTGCAAAACTGTATCCATTCAGCCCAGTGCTGGGTATAAGTTCTCCACGTTATCGGAGACACAGATGCCCGAATTAAATGGATGTATGGGGCCCACGTCTTGCCATCTGCCAAAGGTATGAGGGACATGGCAAACTGTGAGCTGCTGCTTGCGGTACAAGCTTCCTAAACTGTTCCCACTGGAAGCACGATAATGCATCTGCAACTACGTTATTCACACCTGGGACGTGCTTAGCTACAAAGTGGATGTTAAACTCTAAGCATCTAAGCAATAAATGTCTGAGAAACCGTACCACCAGCGGAGAAGACGCTGACAGGCAGTTAATGGCAAACACCACGCTAATGTTGTCTGTCCAAAAAACTATAAAACTGTTTCTCAGCTCCTGCCCCCAAAATTCAATTGCTACAACGATGAGAAAGAGCTCCAGGAATGCCAAGTTCCTGGTCAGGCCTGTCGTAGCCGACTCTTCAGGCCCCGCGGTCTGTCCTATGGATCCCATAATTGTCTTAAGCATGCAAAACATGCGCCTATGGCCTTTAGTGTTCAGCCCTAGCGCCGTCCCCCATTTGAGTCTGTGTCTGAGCTAGAATCCTCAGAAAATGTATGTAAGTGAGTAGTATGCAGACTCTTACCGCCAGCTAGCACTCCCTCCGAGTTGCTGTTTTTCGCCGTCGAGGAAGAAGGGGCTCCTGATGTGCTGAGGAACGATGCTGCTTTGCTGTCTGTCAGCTCCTCCATCCTGCGACACCTGTCCCGGGAATACCTGAAAGGGAGACGAGAACGAGAGGGGAGTATCCAGGCCAGGCACTAATCTGCCTGAACCCCTCTCGCCCCTTCCCAATGGCGTTGATGTCACAGGACCTGCCTCTGTCTCCATATCCCTTACTATCTCTGCGTCAACCTCCTGCTCTCCTTTACTAGAAAACATAGGGTCTGATAATCCTGCACCTGCTCTGTCTTGGCCCTGCAAGCTCCTACCCCTGGCTAGCATTCTGGTGCGCTGGGCCGAAACCCTCATGCCCCTTGTATTACCAACAGTGACCGGGATGACCCATGTAGCGGATCCGTAAGAATGCCCCCTGACTGCCTGGTGGTCTAGTGTACCCCTTAGTGCCACAGCTGAGAAACCCCTCTTTACCGTTGCTGAAACATACCGAGCCCTTCTCAGCAAGAATGCAGAGCATTGCGCAGTGGAGCCCCTAGGCCTGGACACACCTGCGCCTTTGACCGTTACTGACCTCTTCTGAGTTCTTCCATGTCTGGCCGCTCCGACTCTCCGTCCGTCACTTCCGGAAGTGACGTTATCAGCGCAGGACGCTGGGAGCGCTAAACCAGAAGTGGAGGCCGAGCTCGGTGCCATGTTTCGGCCTACCGAACCGAGGCCCATAGGAGAGGGTAGTTGGGAGGTGGACGGGTGGGAAGCCGCCACGTGCGAGGTGGGTGGCCGGGTAGAAGATGATATGACGCTTTTTATATAATGAAACAATAAATATTATGTACAACTTAAGCTTAAATTTTTTTAAGAAAATAATATTATGCTAACTCCAGCGGAGTTAATTAGCACTCCATTAGTGGTGTGTTAATTAACGCTCTTGCTCACATGTTAACGCTAGAAGTGAGCTTTTTGTGCTCGTTGGATTGCGTTCCTATTATGAGTTGAAAGTAAACTGTTTTAACCGGACGAGCACAAAAACACAAACTTAGAATATTGAATGCACGTTCACGTATTACCCCATATACACCCTACTCACACGCAGACCTGATCGCATATTCTCAAATGCGCTAACCCGACATGAAAATATGAATATTTCACATTCCAATGTTCTTCACATACATGAATATGTTCTATGTATTCATAAATTTATATTTCTACATATATCTGATGGTATTTTGGTACAATATATATTTCTACCTACATATATATATATATATATATATATATATATATATATATATATATATATATATATATATAAAATTACACAAGTAGAATCCAAGGAATAGAATCCTAGGAAGCTCAGGGTCTACTAGCGCTCTAGGGTAATACAGTATAAACCCTAAATAGTAATTATAACAGAATATTAATTCTATATATGCAAATGGCTGCTGCTGCACCAAACTCGAAGGAAGATTCTCTATTTCACCCCTCTAAATCAGAGAAAATCAAAAAATAAATACAAGGTTAGCGCTGCCTAGCATAAATAAAAACAATGTAAGGAAATAAAAACATTTAGTACATAAGTGTATATGGTATGTCTGTCAATAAATCAAACACAAAAATAACCATATAAAAGTAAAAAATTGATGCACAATAAATTAATTGATTAAAATTGAGTCCATAAACACATAGATAAAAGCACCAAATCTGTAGTGCAAATAAATCCGGATATTCTTATTTCTTCCAATTCAATCCCCCTATGGGTGTACACTTACTTGAGCAAACCTCAATCGGTATGAGGTAAGTAAAAGACGTAATCACCATCAAATCACGCTGTCTGCAAAGCCACTTGTTAGGGAAGAAGAACCTTCTTTACTCTTGGGATATCCAGAGGCAGAAACTTTCAAGCTCCCTTTCCTTGGAGTGTGGTGAAACTTCGTATGGGCTTCAGTGTCAGCCTCACAGCACTGCACTCTTGTAAAGGGTTGAGTTTCAGAGTTTCTCCTACCATATACACTTAAGTACTAAATGTTTTTATTTCCTTACATTGTTTTTATTTATGCTAGGCAGCGCTAACCTTGTATTTTTTTATATATATATATATATATATATATATATACATATATAGTGACTTTATTTTAGAAGGAGGGCACTCACAGGGCTTTTTTAAGCAAGACAGTGCAATTTTATTTCCAAATTAATTTAGCAATGAAATAAATGTCAATGTTTTGGCCCCATTGTGGGCCTTTCTCAAGACAAAAATGATATAGAAAATTTTATTGGCATCGCTCACAGCGGCATGCAAGCCTGCCTTCCAAGCGACAGTTAACTTTCGACCATACCATAAGTCTCTTGAATTCGTAATTATGTGCACTGGTTCAGCTATACCACGGTGGTTTGCAGTAAAGCTGTTCCAAAGTCATTGGCTGGTAAATCCTGTTTGGAGTTCTGTTTTGAGAGATTCATCATAATTACGAATTCAGGTGACAGAGGCATTACAGACTGCTGGAGATTGTCTCTTTTTGATTGCTACGAAGGAGCCTTCAGGATCCTGCTATACAGTTCCATACTCTGAGAGGTGCCAAGTGTTTTACCGATACAATCTTTCTTACCTTATATGGATTGAGGGCATTTGAAGTAAGTTTACTTCCGAGTGGGGGCTGTATCTGAAGTGACGTTCTACAGTGATCATCACTTTCTTTCTAAAGCAATTCCTTATTTATATCTTTCTTGGACTCTATGTACACTTGATATATTGCATTGTATTGGGTTACAAATGTATACCTATTTTGCATAGTACCTTTTGTATAGCGACATCCTGCTTCTTTCTGTATCTTTACTTGTGTTTAGAGAGGTTTGAGGGACCTCTCTTTTATTAAGGACAGGCTGCTATTATCTGTAATTATCTGTAACTACTTTCATATACTATTTCCAATAGTATTAGGTGTGAAATCATCTAGTATTTTAGGTGTCCCTGTAAGAAGCGCTGGGGGGGCTTGTCAGTGGATTTATCCCCTGACATTCTATTTGTTCTGTATATATAGATATATACAGTTATATATAGGAATATGTATTTATAAATACTTAGAACATATCCCCCTATGTGCAGAACATTGGAATCTGAAATATTTACAGTAAATATACACTATAACACTTTATATGAAAATTGCATAAATAGGATTTTACATATTTTCAACTACTTAACTGCAAAGGGCTCCAATGCACTTATATTTATGTTTGTATGTGTGAAGCACTGTGTACATATGTATTTATGTGTTTAAATGTGTATATGTGTCTGTAAATACATAAATACACATATAAATACATAAATGCATAGGTAGACATATATAGACATATTTATATATATATATATATATATATATATATATATATATATATATGTACATCTTTAGAAGTGTATATGTAGGTATCTCAATGTTAAAGTTTTATGTCTGCCTTTTTTTGATGAGACCTCATATCTTTGAGCCTTTATAACTTTTGTGTGCAATATTTTTTTTGGCTAAAATGCAAGTCTGTCAAAAGAACTGAAATAAGGGGGCAGTCTGCTGATGAGGCTTAGATACAAGGTAATCACAGAGGTAAAAAGTACATTAATATAACTGTGTTGTTTATGCAAAACTGGGGAATGGGTAGTGAAGGGATTAACTATCTTTTTAAATAATAAAAATTCTGGTGTAGACTGTCCCTTTAAAAATATTTATTAGATGGTGTTATTATGAGTGTAACTGTACTTTGTAATGTATTTTTGATGTGTTTTGTGACACTTTTTTGTTTAGTGAAATAGTTAACTAGAGCTCTGAAGACGCAGTTATCATTCTAGTGTAAATCGCGATTTTGCTCAAGCTATCGCATTTACATGGTAAGACCTATGAGAGCAAACACCTACGATAAACCCCTTATCGGTCGCGCCCAAATGTTTGCGCTCCACTCATAATCTCGTAGGGTGGATAATATTTTGCTGTTTTTAGCTTCTTCTTAAACGTAAATAAATAACTTAAAATATACCATTAATGCATTTAATCCAACTTAAAATAACTTTTCCAAGGTCTAAAATTAAAGGGATATGAAACCCAAAATTCAGAGGGCAGGCGATTTTAAACTTTCTTATTTAGTTCTATCAATTTTTCTTTGTACTCTTGCTATCTTTTGTTGAGAAGCAGGAATGAATGCTTAGGAGCACCATATGGCAGCACTATTTCCTTCCATTTAGTGCTCCAGATGCCTACCTAGGTATCACTTTGACACAGAATATCATGGGAACGTAGCAAATTTGATCATAGAAGTAAATTTGAAACCTTTTTATGAATTGTATGCTCTGTCTGAATCACAAAATAATTTTTTTGGGTTTCGTATCCCTTTAAGTAAAGCATTAATTTGTGTGTTTTTTTATACTTTAGATTAACAATTGGCAACTGATAAATTGCACTCTGTCTTTACATTTTGATACAAGAGAGTGTACTTAGTTCAATATTCAAAAATTAAGAAATAAACAAACTAGATTAAACTGCACTTGTAGGGGATTGGGGAAGGTGGGCTGGAAAAAGGAAGGAATGAAAGGAGGGGTCAGGATTCGGTAGAGAGCAAAAAGCTATACATGTATTGTTTGTGTTAAGTGATTCTGATCCAGATAGCACCTACAAGAGGAATGTTATTTAAGGGGACATAATACTCATATGCTAAATCACTTGAAACTGATGCAGCATAACTGTAAAAAGCTGACAGGAAAATATCACCTGAGCATCTCTATGTAAAAAAGGAAGATAATTTACCTCACAATCTCCTCAGCTGCAGCCCAGCTGCAGGTAAAAAAAAATAAAAAAATGAAGAAATGAACAGGAGCCAATCAGCATCAGCAGTGCTGAGGTCATGAACTCTTTTACTGTGATCTCATGAGATTTCACTTAACTCTCATGGGATTTCATTGTAAACTGCCTTACACTGAATAGGGAAATAAGATGAGAGTGCACGTAAGCTCGCTCCTTCTGCTGTCCCGGGACAGGCATACTGATTTGCTGCTTAGAAGTCCTGTACAATGAGATGTGGCTACTAAGAAACTTTTGAGGTAAAATATCTTCCTTTTTTACATAGAGATGTTAAGGTGATATTTTCTAGTCAGCTTTTTACAGCTATACTGCATCACATTCAAGTGTTTAAACATCTGGGTATTATGGCCCTTTAAGATTTACAATAAAATGCAGGAGATTGTCAGAGTGAAACATTTTGAAAATATTTTGTTCATTTATATCCCAGTTTTGTTCAGGTGTTACTGCCACTGAAGTTTAAAGGGACACTGAACTCAAATTTTTGTGATTCAGCTAGAGCATGCAAAATTAAACAACTTTCTAATTTACTCCTATTATCATTTTTTCTTCTTTCTCTTGCTTTCTTTATTTGAAAAAGAAGACATCTAAGCTATTTTTTTGGTTCAGAAACATGGAAAGCACTTGTTTATTGGTAGGTGAATTTACCCACCAATCAGCAAGAACAACACAGTGTGTTCACGAAAAATGGGCCGGCATCTAAACATACATTCTTGCATTTCAAATAAAGATATCAAGAGAATGAAAATAATTTGATAATTGGAGTAAATTAGAAAGTTGCTTAAAATTGCATACTCTATCTGAATCATGATAGAAAAAAATTCATAGTTCAGTGTCCCTTTAACTATTTCAAATTGTTTATTTTAAAGTAGACAAATTCTACTAGGGTAAGTATTTAAGGGTAAAGAAATAGAGTGAACCGAGCGCAGGTGATAAAGCCTTAAGCTTACTCTCAAGATAGCCCCCTAGCTGACTAACAGTGGGCAGAGTACAATTTCGGAGATAGAGAATATGCGCTAAATAGCTAAAAAGGCTAGCGTGCTATAATAATGTGACAGTTAATAACAGTATTTGTTAAGTAAATATAGTAAAAAATAAACCATGAATTAAAAACATGGATCCATGATTAAAACAATACAATAAGATAAAAAAGAGGCTATAATTAACCAGAAGATGAGCCAATATAAAAAGCGTGGAACATATCCGGTCATTACGAAAACGGAAGTGACAGAACAGGCTGCATAAGCAGTATCGATAAAGACGACCCGGAACCAAAACAAAGAACTGTAAGTGTCTAAACGAACTTACAACGATCTGGTGAAAATTGAACATAATATCTAAAGGAGACATCTCATTATGCTTTTAAGGGAAAATCTCATGTTGTACATAATGGTACATAGCAATTAAGAATAAAAAGAACAAAGCAATCACATGCTAATAGCAAATTTCCCAAGAATCACCGGGATTAACAGGAAGGGGCGGGCCAAAGATTTTGGCGCCAAGATAGCCTCAATTAGTTTACAATCACCTTATATAAGCTCCCAGGCATTATATCACAGTATAGTCTTGAGAAAGGACTAATTAAGGCCGAAACGCGTTGACATACTGGTGAGCTTATTTTCAATCTTTATTTACTGTGTACAAACAGTTTTGCACTATTGTTCTTTCTTTTCCTTTACAGGTTTATTGTTGTTTTTACGTTTTTGACACTATGGATATGTGATTTTTTTTGTTACTTTTTGGATATTTGTTCATCAGCATCTCTTCACACGTTTGCATTACCACTTTTTGTTCATCAACATTTTTGCATTATCATATTGCTTTTTTTCTTTTTTTCACTGTGCACCTCCATTTTTGATTTTCTTTATTTTTTTCTGTGTTTTTACTATACTTTTTCCTATTTTGCCATTTTTTGGAGCACGCATCTATCACACCCAGCACATCTCCACGACACTTTGAAGGAGGATTTACCAGATTTGACTTTTATTTGGAGAGTATTTTTGGACACACTATTTCAATTATTTATATTTCAATTATTATGTTTTTTGGACCCAACCTGGACATTTATTTGTTGTTTATTGAGTGTTCACACCTTGTTGTTGTAACATTTCACATTGGCCACATATTTTGCCACACTACACATTGGTTACATCAGTAACTCTATAACTGTTCCACATTTTTTATATTGGCTCATCTTCTTGTTAATTATCGCCTCTTTCTTCTACTAGATATGACGAGTCCACGCATTCATCCTTTACTTGTGGGATATTATCCTCCTGCTAACAGCAAGTGACAAAGAGCACCACAGCAGAGCTGTCTATATAGCTCCTCCCTTGACTACACCCCCAGTCATTCTCTTTGCCTATACTAAGTAATAGGAAGGATAATGTGAAAGAGGTGATTATTTTCTTCAAGCAAGACTTTTTTATTTTAAATAGTACCGGTGAGTACTATTTTTGCCCAGGCAGCAGATGGATGAAAATTTCTGCCTGGAGACTGATGATCTTAGCAGTTGTCACTAAGATCCAGAGTAGTTCCCACAGAATAGCTGAGGAGTACTTAAGAAACTTCAGTGTGAGGAATGTTTTTCATGCTACAGCATTGAGGTATGTTCAGTAATTTTTTTTCTGGAGCGACTGTGTTATTTCAGAACTGGCTGACAGTATTCCCATAAGGGAAGGGGTAAGCAGTAATCCTACATGTGAATAGAAGGGTATTACTGGGACCTGTATGTTTTGGGCTGAAAAAATGGTTGACACTGATGACATAATGTAATGTTGGGAACAACACGATTTTATGTTTGGAGACAACATTTGTTTTTTGTAAGCAAACGTTTTTATTTTGTTGGCACTGAAGGGTTCACATGGCTTTCTTTAAGATCCTGGTTATATGGAAACCCACATGGCTAGGTTCTAGACAGCTTTAGAGCGGTTTTCACAAGGCAGCGAGACATCTATGTAGATGGGCGGGGCCTAATTTCGCGCCTCAGATGCACAGTTGAATTCCCCATGCAAGCAGCAAGCTCCAGCTCCGGTGGGCCTAAAAGAGAAGATTTGGCCTAATCGAAGTGTTAGAGTGTTTTAACAGAGCCCTGAGGGCAGGTAGGCGCCACAGCAGAGCTGTGGCGAGGTGCAGGAGGTTGATTAGTTAATGTTATAAAGTTTTTTGAGTAACGTTGTTGGTCATTAAGGGTTAAGCATTCCTTTCTTGTGGTGCAGTCCTAGCTGACAAGATAAGACACATATTTACTAAAATTGGGATTATTATATAATTTTAGAGCATTTTTGGAAAAATTGTACGCTTTTTTTCTCTTAAAGGCACAGTACCATTTTTCAGATTGTTATTTTTTTCACTAAATAAAGTGTTTTCAAGCCTGCTTGTGGTCATTACTAGCCTGTTTCTTCTATAAGATACGACGAGTCCACGGATTCATCCTTTACTTGTGGGATATTATCCTCCTGCTAACAGGAAGTGGCAAAGAGCACCACAGCAGAGCTGTCTATATAGCTCCTCCCTTGACTCCACCCCCCAGTCATTCTCTTTGCCTACTCTAAGTAATAGGAAGGGTAAAGTGAAAGAGGTGATAAAATTTAATTTTAATTTTCTTCAAGCAAGAGTTTTTTATTTTAAATGGTACCGGTGTGTGCTATTTTTCTCCCAGGCAGCAGATGGATGATGACTTCTGTCTGGGGGCTGATGATCTTAGCATTTGTTACTAAGATCCAGAGTAGTTCCCACAGAATGGCTGAGGAGTACTTAAGAAACTTCAGTGTGAGGAACGTTTTTCATGCTATAAGCAGTGAGGTATGTTCAGTCATTTTTTTCTGGAGAGACTGTGTTATTTCAGAATTGGCTGACAGTATCCACATGAGGGAAAGGGTAAGCAGTAATCCTAAAGTATACAGAGGGGTATTACTGGACTTGCAAATTGGGCTATGAAAAAATGGTTGACACTGATGTTATGATGTTTGTGGGCAAACGCTTTCATGACTGGGAGTTGCAGATAACGTTTTTTATGATAGACATTTTTCTACTTTATTAAGTATAGAGGGTACACATAGCTTCATTTATGGGTATATGAACCTACATGCCTAGGTTTTAGACCGCTCTGGTGCAGTTATCTTGGGCTGTGAGACATTGAGTGAGATGGGCGGGGCCTATTTTCGTGCCTCAGTTGCGCAGTTGTTTTTCCCAGACAAGCAGCAAGCTTCAACTCCGGTGGGCCTTTTAGAACAGTATTGGGCCTAATCAAAGGTTTAAACCGATTTTACAGACCCCTGAGGGCAGGTAGGCGCAGGGGGTGGTTTTATTTGAAGTTAACGGGTTAATTATTCCTTTCCTTGTGGGGCAAACTTAGCTGACAAGTTGGGATGCTTTTATCATAAAATTGTGATAATTTTATCGTTTTAAAGCAGTTTTGGAAAAATGGTAAGCTTTTTTCTCTTAAAGGCGCAGTACCGTTTTTTCAGATTGTTATTTTTTCACTAAATAAAGTGTTTTCAAGCCTGTTTGTGATCATTACTATCCTGTTTAACATGTCTGACATTGAGGAAAGCCAATGTTCCATGTGTTTAGAAGCCATTGTGGAACCCCCACTTAAAATGTGTCCCTCATGTACTGAAAGGGCCTTACATTGAAAAGATCATATTTTAGCTGATAAAAGTATGTCTCAGGATGATTCTCAGTCAGAAGAGAATCAGGTTATGCCATCTACTTCTCCCTTAGTGTCACAATCTTTAACGCCCGCCCAAGCGACGCCAAGTACTTCTAGTGTGTCTAATTCTTTCACCCTGCAAGATATGGCCGCAGTTATGTCTACTACCCTCACAGAGGTATTATCTAAACTGCCTGGTTTGCAGGGGAAGCGCGGGAGGTCCGGTATTAGAATAAATGCTGAGCCCTCTGACGCTTTATTGGCCATCTCCGATGTACCCTCACAATGTTCTGAATTGGGGGTGGGGGAATTGCTGTCTGAGCGAGAGCTTTCTGATAAGCGTACAACTATACCTATTGAGGACAGTTGTGCTTTCAAAGATCCTATGGATAAAAAATTAGAGGGTCTTCTAAAGAAATTGTTTATTCATCAGGGTTTTCTTCTACAACCTATAGCGTGCATTGTCCCTGTAACTACTGCAGCTGCTTTTTGGTTCGAGGCTCTAGAGGAGTCTCTTAAGGTTGAGACCCCATTAGATGATATTTTGGATAGAATTAAGGCTCTCAAGCTAGCTAATTCTTTTATTACAGATGCCATTTTTAATAGTTTTAGTTAGTGTTGGTGATGTGGGGGGCGGTTTAGGGGTTAATAGGCTTATTTAGTGTTTTAGTTAGTGTCGGCGATGTTGGGGAACGGCAGTTTAGGGGTTATTAGGTTTATTTAGTGTTTTAGTTAATGTTGGCAATGTCGGGGAACTGTGGTTTAGGGGTTAATAGGTTTAGTTAGTGTTGGCGATATTTGGGAATGACGGTTTAGGGGTTAATAGGTTTATTTAGTGTTTTAGTTAGTGTCGTCGATGTTGGGGAACTGCGGTTTAGGGGTTAATAGATTTAGTTAGTGTTGGCGATGTTTGGGAGCGGCGATTTAGGGGTTAATAGGTTTAGTTAGTGTTGGCGATGTCGGGGAACTGTGGTTTAGGGGTTAATAGGTTTAGTTAGTGTCTGCGATGTTGGGGTATGGCGGTTTAGGGGTTAATAGCTTTATTTAGTGATTTAGTTTGTGTCAGCGACGTCAGGAAACTGCGGTTTAGATTAGAACAATGAAAAATTCCCAATATGAATAAAGAATGAATCCGAAAATTTGGAAACTGATTTATTAATTTTTGGAGATTTTAGTTTTGATGCCAATTCGGAAATTCGGATTCATTCGAATCTCCGAATCAGCCAAAATGTGGTCGAAAACAAATTGCACATGTCTAATAAAAATATGGTATAAAAAAATATATTTATTTGATACAATGTTTAAAAGCTGATCAGCGGGGAAATGGATTAAAACATGTAACAAATATTTGCAATATATATTTGCACAAGAAATTACAGTACAAATGACTAAAGTAGGTGAAAACTAAAAATTGAAAATTGAATACACAAAAGTAAAAACCCCTATCTAAATAAACCAAAAACAAACTAAATAAGTGTAGCATCAAATAAATAAATGAATAACAAAACAAATTAGTTTAGTAGGAAAAGAGGACAAATTGAGCCCTGTGGTAAATCCAGCCGGTGGAAATCACAACGAAGATAGTCGACATCCACAGCTGAAGTTAGATTCGGCAGAGTGGTGCTGGAACGAGAAATTGATCCAGATGAAACAGAGGCAGAAAACCAAAATTAAGGTGTTCACTTTTACTTACACCATGTCTTGGTTTCTGCAGTGGCGATGAAATCCTTTGGGTGGGCTGCAGCAGAGCCAGATAAGTTTTGAAAGCGGTGAAGATTTTCCTTTTTGCGGTCCTGCTCAAGTTTGGAACAAACACAGATGCCGGTCTGTGAACGTGGTGCAGCGTCAATTGGCGTGTAGTGGGAGAAGCAACACGTTTCAGCCCGATCAGGGCCTTTGTCAAGCTCCAGAAGAGTGTCTGGCAGAGACTTTTAAACCTGTATAGGCTAGACGTTCACTTTACTCACAAGTACCACATATGCTCTGGTAGGGAGTAAAAAGTTTCCTGAAACCTTCTGCTGTATTTCTAGATGGCTCCTCCAGCTGCCTGCCAGCTATAAGTGGCTAAGAACGGCCAGTGTTTGATAAAAGGAACGTCAGTAAATTGTGTTAATTTTTGGAGAAGCTGGGTCCTGTGATTACCCAGCTTCTCCTCCTGCTGGAGGAGCCATCTAGAAATACAGCAGAAGGTTTCAGGAAACTTTTTACTCCCTACCAGAGCATATGTGGTACTTGTGAGTAAAGTGAACGTCTAGCCTATACAGGTTTAAAAGTCTCTGCCAGACACTCTTCTGGAGCTTGACAAAGGCCCTGATCGGGCTGAAACACGTTGCTCCTCCCACTACACGCCAATTGACGCTGCACCACGTTCACAGACCGGCATCTGTGTTTGTTCCAAACTTGAGCGGGACCGCAAAAAGGAAAATCTTCACCGCTTTCAAAACTTATCTGGCTCTGCTGCAGCCCACCCAAAGGATTTCATCGCCACTGCAGAAACCAAGACATGGTGTAAGTAAAAGTGAACACCTTAATTTTGGTTTTCTGCCTCTGTTTCATCTGGATCAATTTCTCGTTCCAGCACCACTCTGCCGAATCTAACTTCAGCTGTGGATGTCGACTATCTTCGTTGTGATTTCCACCGGCTGGATTTACCACAGGGCTCAATTTGTCCTCTTTTCCTACTAAACTAATTTGTTTTGTTATTCATTTATTTATTTGATGCTACACTTATTTAGTTTGTTTTTGGTTTATTTAGATAGGGGTTTTTACTTTTGTGTATTCAATTTTGTGTATTCAATTTTCAATTTTTAGTTTTCACCTACTTTAGTCATTTGTACTGTAATTTCTTGTGCAAATATATATTGCAAATATTTGTTACATTTTTTAATCCATTTCCCCGCTGATCAGCTTTTAAACATTGTATCAAATAAATATATTTTTTTATATTGTTATCCAATCTGAGGCCAAGTTTTTACTTTGTGCACCTTGACTTATAACAGAGCATATTTCTTTATTATTAGTTTTAGCCGCATTCTGCAGCGCCAAGGTATTTAAAAGCCCCTTTTCTCTCTTTTGAGGAAGAGGCTGTTTAAATTATTTTTTCTGGTAGTTATTTGGAGATAAGGGTTTCTCCTGTTTTCCTTGGTTTACTAATTACCTTTCCCAGCGCAGGGTTACACTACTCACTTGTCTCTAATAAAAATATAAAAATATGGTGCACAATATTATGATGGAAGTAAATGTGGAAAGTGTTTTTATATGAATTATGAAATTTTTATCTTGACTTTAGTATTCCTTTAAACACTGATCTTTATAAGAATGGATTCAAAATTTAAAGTAAATCAGTTAAGTCCAGGGATAGGCAAGGTGTCCGTGACTGGCCCTTGCTGTGTCTGCCACCCATTTTGTGGAGGGGAGGGAGGAGTAGAACAGATGAATGCTGGTCCTCACACCTCCTTGACCCAAGTGGCGCCACGCTTAGTAGCGGGAAAGTGAGGGAAGAAGCAAGCTGCCTGCAGTCAACTAACCATGAGTCGTGACCCATCCCAATTCCTTGATCGGTGCGGCAGCGTGGTGCTGGTGTCTGTAGAAGACTGCTGCCTACTCTGACAAACCTTACGTAACCAAGTAAGTAACCAACCATGATGATCATGCAATTAACATCAAGGTGGGTGGGTTTGGTCAGGAGTTGCAGACTCTCAATATAACCAAAAAAAAAAAAAGGTAATACCACAAGCAGTCTTTATATAAATGTTATTCTAAACTTGTTTGATTAGATGACTAATTTGTATTTGTGGAACTAGACCAAGGTCGTCCAACGTGCAGCCCATTTGACAGCAAAGTGTCGCTCTCCTGACTTATAGAAACATAGAATATGTTGGCAGATAAGAACCATTCGGCCTATCTAGTCTACCAAATTTTCTGAATACTTTCATTAGCTCCTGGCCTTATCTTATATCTAGCATAACCTTATGCCTATCCCATGCATGTTTAAACTACTTCACTGTCACTACCACTTCTGCTGGATGGCAAGTCCCCCATGTATCCACTACCCTCTCTGTAAATAGAGTGTTTTTTTATGTTTTTAATTTGAAATATACCTTGGTGTCCTTCACTAACTGTACTTTGCAAAATGTCCGCCACAGCCTTGGTCTGTGCCTATCCCTGGTTAAGTATTTTCTGCAGGGGCAGAACTACTATTGGTTCAACAGGTGCAGTAGCAAAAGGACCCAAGTGCTGGGCAGGCACTGGCAGTGATACA
Source organism: Bombina bombina (assembly GCF_027579735.1). Classification (NCBI taxonomy): domain Eukaryota; kingdom Metazoa; phylum Chordata; class Amphibia; order Anura; family Bombinatoridae; genus Bombina; species Bombina bombina. The sequence goes on from NC_069499.1 coordinate 1,390,139,672, forward strand.
GCCAGTCTGAGTCTATATATAGTCGTGTGCCTATGTGGTCATTATCTGTGTATAGATACTCATCATCTTTATATTCATCAGCATACTCATATTTATACAGAGCACCGTACTTTATATAGACACTCAAACCATTATACAGTACAGTGTGTTCACTGCCAGTATATAAATATTCACATAATTATAAAGTGCAGCATGCTCATTATCAGAGTGTATAAGTATATATATATATATATATATATGTATGTGTGTGTGTATATATAAATGAGTATGTTTGTATATATATATATATATATATATATATATGTGTGTGTATATAAATGAGTATGTTTGTATGTATATTGTGACCTGGGATCTTGGAAACACACAGTCCTCAAAGCTGGAAACACCACACAAGGTTGTAGCTTTATAAAATACAGTCTGTTTATTATCAGGTCTGGCAAAAACAGGCAAAATAAACATAAACAAAACAAAAGAGGCTTGCTCCACTGAGCAGTTACTAACAAGTACAACTGTCTGCACTAAGTAGCTTTTCACAAAAGTAATATTGCACAGACCTTTCAAACTGTGTCCTTTAGATATAATTCCTCTCAGTCTCTCAGGAGAGTGTTTGCAGTTTTCCTTTACTGCTGGCAAAAATCTACCTCTCAAACCCTGACTGGGGATTTTATTAGCACCTGCTGTCAATTACCATATGCAGGTGAGTAGCTAGCTGAGTCAGACAGAATTCCTGGACTGGACTTTTTGACATAATGTGCTACCTGCAAACTGCGGGGTGGAGCACTGGCCCACCCTACTCTCCAAATACTCCACCCCAGGGACCCAGAAATAAATCACATATTTTCTCTATGTGGCAAACAAACATAACAATTCTCCCTGTCAGACCATACCCCGCACTGCAGCACTTTTGAGGGAATATAGACACCTTCCATTACTATGCCTTGGGTTCTGTCACAATATATATATATATATATATATATATGTGTGTGTGTGTATATAAATGAGTATGTTTGTATGTGTATATATATATATATATATATATATATATATATGTATATAAATGAGTATGTTTGTATGTATATATATATATATATGTGTGTATATAAATGAGTATGTTTGTATGTGTATATATATATATATATATATGTGTATATAAATGAGTATGTTTGTATGTATATATATATGTGTGTGTATATAAATGAGTATGTTTGTATATATATATATATATATATATATATATATATTGCTTTAATATGGCTTGTAAGGAATAAAGAATACATTCCATGAAGGTCATTGAGTGTCTGCTGTGGTTTAAAATGTATTGATATTTCAGTGCAGTTTTTCCTCAACTGAGTTAGATTGCTGGAGTAATAATTGTTCGTGTATATATATATATATATATAATCATAATACAAAGAAAAACATGGTTATTATTACTATTGATTATTTGGGGGGAACCCAAAACATTTTTTTGCAGCAGGACCCTCTGTTGAGTAGGTCCACTATTGACTTTTTGAGTTATTGAGATGCAAAAAAATGTGCAGTTTTTCAATATGAACCATATGAGGATTTTTATACAAGGCTACAGTTCAATCACTGTACATTTTTGTTGCAATTTAGTATTAAGATAATTCTCATGTATTCCTGGCTTTATTAAATTAAAAAAGCAGTAGGCTTAGACATGTAAAGCTGCAAAATCATTTTTTTATGTTGCTCTCACATAAATGGTAGAAACAAAACACTTCTGAATGGTAGAAAAAAAACACTTCTGAAATTAAATTGCTAAGCATGAGCGGATCCTGATTTAATTTCCACAGCAAAACCACTACAGGTAGCCCTCAGTTTACGCCGGGGTTAGGTTCCCGAAGGAATGGTTGTAAATCGAAACCGTTGTAAATTGAAACCCAGTTTATAATGTAAGTCAATGGGAAGTGAGGGAGATAGGTTCCAGGCCCCTCTCGAAATTGTCATAAGTAACACCTAATACATTATTTTTAAAGCTTTGAAATGAAGACTTTAAATGCTTAACATCATTATAAACCTGATAAAATAATCACACAGCACAGAATATATAATTAAACTAAGTTAAATGAACAAAAACATTTGCTAAACAGCATTATAAACCTAATAAAATAATCACACAACACAGACTTCATTTGCATTTTTCTGCAAACAGTTCTTTCTATGCATTCCAATCTGGACTGATTTATAGACAGGAAGATCTTGTTCCTTTAAAATCTGCTCGATAGCTCAGGTCTGGTTAAACTGAATAATTTCAGCTTGCTTGGCTTTGCTGCAACACAAGCGGACAGCTCCACCTACTGGCTATTTTAATCAATGCACTGCTTCTCAATGCTTTTCTATAGCAGTCACATGACTGGAAAAAAAGGTTGTTATTCTGAAACGGAACCGTTGTAAAACGAGGACCACCTGAATTTTATTAAATTTATCTCTGTTACCAGGTCACAAGTAACATGTATCTAATTCTAACAATATGTCAATCTGGAGTGTAACAAGTGCATAAATGTTATACGGAAGCATTTATTTACAGGAAAAACAGTTAATGACAGACTATACAAGATTAAACATCAGCCTAATTGGTATATGGGACTTCTATAAAAAGTCATATGAACATGCAATCCACAATTTAGATACATAATTTATGCTAAGACAGAATAATACAAGTGCGAGTACAAAATTAACAAACCTATTTCCTAATAAATTATAATACATCAATCACTGTTAGTATGAGTATGAAAATCAAAATATACAGAAAACGTTTGCCGTAATTTCATAATGATGCCAAACATAAAAATAGATGCACAAGTGTCTGTGTAAAGCAGTTTGTGATAAGAAATTGTAATTAGAGTTTGAGCCTTGGTTTAGTGGAAATGTTTTCTTTTAAATTACATGTAATTCATTAATAAGTAAAAAAAAGTACTAAGGGCTCCATTACATATGCGGCGTCGCCCGCAAAAGCCGGCCACGCCGGTTTTTGTGCGGGTATGGTATCCAATATATAGCGTCGCGTGTATTTCACTCGTTGCACGAAATTTTTACTCCCATAGGCTAACATGGGACCGCGTCGTAAATCGGTATCCAATATCTAGCACAAAGACTTACGTGGCGAAAAGGGAGAAATCATACTCCATTTTTACCTCGCCATAAAAGGCAGCCGTAGCAAGCCTTGCAAAAATAAAGTAACACCTAACGCATGCGCAATGTCTATCTACCTGTCAACCATAATCCCCCAGCGCAATAACTAATAAAGTGTATTGACCCCTAAATCCGCCAACCCCAACATCGCAAACTACTTATTAAAACTATTAACCCTTAATCCACCATTAACCCACAACGCAATAAACCTATTTAAGTATTAACCCCTAAACCGCCATAGCCCACAACGCAATAAACCTATTCAAGTATTAACCCCTAAACTGCCATAGCCCACAACGCAATAAACCTAACACCTAACCTAACCCCCCTAACCTAACACCCCCTAAATGAACCCAAATTACCTAATTAACCAAATACTAAAGTTACTATTAAATTAAAAAAAACTAACACTACTTTAAAAATACAAATAAACTATGTATAAATTAAAGGGACAGTCTAATCAAAATTCTGGAGTAGACTGTCCCTTTAAGCTACAATTACAGAAAATAAAAAAAATCTAAGATTACAGAAAATAATAAAGAAAATTACAAAATTTTACAAAAATTATACCTAATCCCTATGAAAATAAAAAAGCCGCCCCAAAATAAAAACACCCCCTAATCTAATAAACTACCAGTACCTCTTAAAAGGGCTTTTTGCAGGGCATTGCCCCAAGATAATCAGCTCTTCCAAAAAATACACAACCCCCCAACAGTAAAACCCTCCACCCACCAAACCCCCCAAATAAAATAACCTAACACTAAAAACCCTAAACTACCCATTGCCCTGAAAAGGGCATTTGTTGGGCATTGCCCTTAAAAGGGCATTTAGCTCTTTTTCTGCCAACCCTATCTAAATAAAATAAACCCCCAAAAGCCCCTTAAAAATCCTAAGTCTAACCCCCAAGTGGTCCTCACCTATCCTGAAGTCCGGCGGAGAAGGTCCTGTTCCAGGAGGTGAAGTCTTCTTACAAGCGGCGACCTCTTCCTACTTCTTCCAGGAACTAGCCAGTGCGGAACGGAGGGCGGAGTTGAAAACCAATGACCGTGGAGCTGAAGACCGGCGACCCTGAAACTGAAGACTGGCAAGCTTGGAACTGAAGATCGGCGACCGCGGAGCCATCGAGCGTGGAGGATCCTCTTCAAACGATCTTCGCCGTACACTGAATAGGAATTCAAGGTACGCGATTAAAAATAGCGTCACTTGAATTCCTATTGACTGATTTGAGCCTTCAAATTCAAATCAGCCAATCGGATGAGAGCTACTGAAATCCTATTGGCTATTCAAATCAGCCAATAGAATTTCAGTAGCTCTTATCCTATTGGCTGATTTGAACTGCCAATATGATTTCAGTAGCTCTTATCCAATTGGCTGATTTGACACAAATAATGCAATATAATGCTCAAAAATGCCCCCAAAGAGTTTACCTGATTTCTCTCATGCCAGATGGTTTTTGATCATCAGGCCATTAGTGAGAGCTTATGTTAACCCCTTTTGGGCTGGATGTAATTTGGCCATTGTGTCTGTCAGGCATTCTCTCCTGTCTTCTTCTCCCACCCCCCCAAGTGTTTTACCTTCTTTTATGGAGAATTGTATGTGGAAATGTAAATTCCACCTTTTGCACACTTATTTCATCTTTGCAGAGCCCACTCAGGGACAAATGTACTACACTTTGACCCCCACGTTGTCCAGTCATTCCAACTCACCCGTAGCCCCATAAAATAAAACATACACAAATATGGGATGAAAAAGCCTGCAGCTTGTTTATTAACCTTTAGCAACAAACATACAAAACTTTAAAACAAAACCCAACAGAGCTTGCCCTGTAAACCACATTCTTTGTGGCGGTAACCATCAGGCACACCTCCCCATGTGAACCAACCTCTCCTGTCAACCTCAACAGGAGGTACCGAATGCCCACTGAATGGCGTAAGCCAAAAGCACCCCGCCAGTGCTGCGACAAAGCTCAAAACTTAAAAACAGGGAGGATGGGTGGGCACTTCAGCCGTTTGCTCCTGGGAATTAGAAAAAGGCACCAAAGCTTTGTTCAGCTCCTACTTATATCCTCTCACAAGGCCCCACCCCTTGCCCTTTCCCTAACCCTCCATTCCCTTCAAGTGGGGTCAATTAACCCCTTCTTCAATTTCTCTCATCCGGGGTTGTTCCTATCAAATAATCATTGGGTAGAATTTAGCAGAGTTTGGCTTCTGAAGTCAAATTTGGACCTGTAAAAAGTAATTTTCAGAGTTAACTATTAAACTGCTGGGCCATTTCCACCCTGTGCTGAGCTGTTTTGGAGGTTTTAGGTAGTGCTCACATTAAACACCTAGTGAAGGTAATTTTTCAGTGTTTAATCCATATATATTATATATTGTTGTTTTTTTTTTTTTCATCAGACACAACAGATTCAAACTAAAGAAGAAGGGGTTATCCTCATATAAATAAAGGACTTCAGGTGTAGTAATGTAATTTTGATCTGGACATAAGGGCTGCCATGAGCCTTTACACAACGATCAGCTGGTTATTAATTTAAAGAGGGGCTTCTTGGCTTTAAAACAAAATGTCAATGGGGTCTTTAGGTCTTTTTGATGGCATATTGCTTAGGTATGCTTAATGCTTAGGTACGCCTTATACAAAAAATATTTGTTTTTTAAATGTGTGCCTCAACTTACCTAATTCACCCGTTTGAAAAAGTAGTTGATTGCCTTTCAAAGGGTGGATCTTGGTGGTTTCTAGGGCTTAAGGGAACTGAGATCCAGGGGTTGAAATAATTACCCCTATCCAGCTGCCTTGAGATCCAGCAGTCTGCTGCTTTCAGGAATCTGGGGCTTTGTGAGGTCTAACATCACCGCACATGGGCATGGTGACATCACCGGCAGGTGTGGTATTAAGTGGGCAGTTGGGATCAGCTCCAAAAGCGGACCCCCCTACGGATAATGACATGTGGTTGTTATCTGCACTTAATGCATTGTGTGGATAACGACCTCATGTCGTCATCCAATGTTAAAGGGATACATTACAAGAGAAGTGGTCAAAATAAATAATGAATGTATATTGTAAATGTCTTATTCTTTGTTATGCATAAATACACTTTTTATGGGAATTCAGTTTTCTGTCCCTTTAACACATATCTTGTGCATCTATGACAAAGTAATAGTCTGTTTGTGGGGTTGCTATAAAATGGAAAAGTACAAATATAACAGACCTTAGGCTAAAATGCCATAAACTTAAAAAGAGATAAACAAATACATAATATAATAGATAGATCTTAAACCATATAACATACGATAACATGTTTACAAATAAAAGTAATCCCCAGAAAGGCAATACTGCAAAGACACACACGCATACACACACATACGCACATACATACACATACACATATACTCACACAAATACACACACACACAAACATACGCATACACATACAAACACACACACATACATACACGCACAAATACACACACACACACGCATACATACACATAAATCCACACACAGACACAAACACAAACACATGCATACAAACACACACACACATACATACACACACACACACACAAATACACACATGCATACACATACAAACACACACACACACAAATACACACATGCATACACACACTAATACACACATGCATACATACACACATGCAAGCACACAAATACACACATGCATACACACACTAATACATACAGACACACACACGCACACTCACATACATACACACTTAGACACACATATAGTCCCATGCACTCACTGCTTCCAATACTACCACCAGTTTGGGTGTACTATTAAAATAGTATTTCTACCAGAATTCTGGCTCTGCAGTCCTTGTATGTGTAAGAGACATACATCTAATCACAGATCAAATCCTGTTTGCAACCCCTCTAAAAGTCTCATACCTATATCAGACCTCAGATCAAATCAAACTAGCCACGCATCCTGTCTAGAAGTCCTATATCCTTATTAGACCTCATATCAGATCCAAATGCTCCTATACAACCTGTACCAGCCCCTATTTTGGTTACATATCAAGTCAGACTAGATCCCCTGGCATCACCTTTGTCAACATACCCACAGTAGATGACCGTTCAGATCCCCTGGCATTGCAGCCCCTTATTCAAGCATGCCAGGCCCTTACCAGCCCCCATCAGTGCTAAATAGCTCTATGGGGTAGTTTTTTAAACATATATATTTACATGCAGCTGTTTGAAATACTTGACTGTCCATTTTAATACAGGAAACACCATAACCCTTATTGGAAGGCGAGAGTAGTGTGGAAATAAGGGAAGAAGGGGAAGAAACAGGTTGATTATAATGTTATAGTTAAACACTCATACACAAAGGAGCATTTTATGCTGGAGCCCAGTTGTGTATATTAACCTAGGCCAGGCACAATTGGCCTACCAGGATACCAGGGGATTTTCTGGTGGGCTGAAGCAGCTGGCCAGCTACATTTCAAGGAGGTGGTGCTGCTGGTGAGGCAATGCAGCTGTATCACATCTCTACTTTCTTTCATATAGGTAATATGAGACCACGATCCATTACTCCTGGGAATTACCTTTCCTATCACTAGGAGGAGGCAGGGCTGTCTTTAATATTGACTGGACCCTGGGCAAAAATGTTCTTGCCCCCCCCCCAACCCCATGCAATTTCGCTCTCCACCCCAACATCCCAAAAACAACTAAATCAATTTATTTTATATAAAAAAAAATCAATTATTAGACCAGCAGTGGATCATCCACTGCTGGGTTAATCATTTTAAAAAAAAATGAAATGAAAAAAATTGCAATATGTGAAACTGGACCTAAGCAGTGCTAATAAGTAAATAAATATATAAATTCCTCCACTATGGATTCATTTAATATGCGTTTGAATGTGATTCTGGTGTGAGGTTAGCTGGTTAAAGATATTTAGGGCAGCCAACAGGAGCAAAGCAAGGTAAAGACTGAGGAGGAAGTATGGAGTTGCAGACAAATATAAGTTTACTGACTGGAACAGCAGAACTACTATGGGAAGCTGTAAAATCAGAGACAGACAGAAAACAAAAACTATAAAAATAAATCTTACATTAATGTGTGAAGTATCAGCATGACACTATACATCAGTCACAGCAACACATGTCCCTTCTTTGCTAGGAACAAGTTCCCTCTCACCCTGTACTAGACAATGCTGCATGGGGAGGGGCATGTGTGCACTCACTTATTCTTCCCACTGACACCTTTCTACAAAGCACTGTTCCCCTAACAAACTTAAGTTAGTTGATCTTAGGGCCACAGCAGAAAGAGCAGTGCTAAGGGGACCAGAAAACTGGATGCTGTCTGCCCAAGGCTGCATGGATACAGTGTGAGACAAGTCACTCAGCCTCAAGACTGAAGAGAGCAGTGTGTGCAGCTACACAGATGCTCAAATCCTCAAGTGCCTGCCGCTCCAGCTTTCTGCCGCATGCGCCTACAGTCAGCCCTACACAGAAACAATCCCCACCATCAGAGCAATTACTTGGTAACAGTGGTAACCCCAGTAGGAACTTTTCTGACACAGTGGGAATGGCTGGATGCCGAGTTAGTGCTTAGCATTCAGTGCTGCACAGTGCACATCTAAAACAGCACATGGCAATAGCTTGGCATGTCACATGACACTGGCATGGTCTGGCACAGTTTCTAACAAATAAATATAAGCAGAGAACTTTTGACTGTGACAGTATTAGGACTGACTGTGTGTGTTCCCCATGTCACATCAGCAGTCTGGTATGAACCAAAAAGAAAAAAGACTCTTGGGCCCCTCAACAAAGACTGGGCCCTGGGCAGCTGCCCCTTTTGCCCTGTGTTAAAGACGGCCCTGGGAGGTGGCAAAGATTGCCAAACCTCAGAGCTCTATATAAACCCTCCCACCTCTATGGTAATCAGTCTTGTCTTTGCCTCCGCTGTAGGTAGATGAAAAATGAAGATTTGCAAGATTGTTTGTTATTTTAGTGATTCCTTGTTTGGACCCTTGAGTTCCCCTCTTCAGTACTGATTTTGTCATGAGGGATATATTTGGAGTTTTAGGCATTAAGCTTATCTTTGTCTTTTTTATTTAAAAGGATAAATATATTCTTTTCTGACATTTAGTGCAAGAAACTTCCTTTGCACTTATTTGGTGTTTCAGTACTAGGTTAAAAGCTTTTGAGGTAAGTTTATGTTTTGTGGCGACTGTATCTCATGGTGGAAACCATTAGGAATCCCCTTGGTCAGCTTATTAGTGCTAGTTTAATTAGCATATATTCCTTGAGTTTAGGGGATATATATAAATATTTTTGTTTTAGGAATAATGTTTCTTTTTTGCACTGTTTTTTTGGTGCTTGATGTGCATGTTTGGGTGTGCATGGGAGAACATTTGACGCCTTTTTTAATTATTTTAAATATCAGGGTGAATTTTCTTTCCTGTTCCTATGACTGTCTCTAAAATTTGGGCCTAGGTTTACCTTAAGCCTTTTAATGTGAGCATTTGGAGAATATCCCTAATGTAGATAAGGCTATTTCTGCCTTAGCTTAAAGGGACAGTCAACTCTGACAGCCCCCTGATCACATGACTTTTTATTTATTATCTATTGACTTGCATTTAAGCCAATTAGTGCTATGTTGTTAGAACCCACAGGCGTGAGCACAATGTTATCTATATGGCTCAAATGAACTAGCACTCCCCTGTTGTGAAAAGCTAATAAAAAAGTATGTGATCATGGGGCTGACTTTAGTGACTTAGAAAAAGGCAGAAATTTAGAGGTTTAAAGGTTATAAAGTATATTAATATAACCATGTTTGTTGTGTAAAGCTGAGGAAAGAGTAGTAAAGGCGTTAGCTATCTTTTTAAACAATAACAATTTTTGTGTTGACACAGTGGCATATTTAGGTTTTGTGCTGCCCTAGGCACTCAAAATTCTGCTGCCAAACCCCAGCCCCACCCCCCACCCCATATTTTTTTGGGTCAGTGTGTAAATATTTGGTTTTCATTCATAACAATTCAAAAGAAAATGGGCTAGCAAAACACTTGCATACAGGTGGGTTCAATTGCATGCATCTCATACCATTTTCTCCCTGAGAGAAGGGAGAGAAAAGAAGGGGAGGGGAGAAAAGGGAGGGAAAGGAAAGAAGAAAAAGAGGGAGAGAGAGAGAGAGAGAGAGGAGAAAAGTGGGGAGGGAGAGGAGAAAAGGGGAGGGAAAGAAGGGTGGGAGGGAAAGAATGAAGGGAGGGAGTTGAGGAAGGAAGGGTGTTGAGGGAGGGAGAAAGGGAAAGGAGGGAGGGAAAGAAAGAAGGGAGAGAGTTAAGGGAGGAAGAAATGGAAAGAAGGGAGAGAGGAAGGGAGGGAAAGAAGAACACACTTTGAAACAATCACTGCCCTTCACATGCAACAACATACATTAATTACCATTATTCAAGTAATGAAACAAAGTGTCCGTTTACTATTTACTCCGTGGGTTCATGAATGCAGAGAAAGCTAGCTATTAGTAGTTAACAGACATTAGCGCTGAGAGTTTATGATTAGACATCAGAAGCTGATCTAAGCAGTGCACAGATGCTTCCAGTCTGTTAGTTACTAAGACCTGCAATAAGAACTGTGCTCGCAGACCCACCACAGCAGATAAGGGAAGGCAGCATATCGGCACAAGGTCTTCTCCTCCAGCCTCACCTTGTAAGCCTATCCCTGGGCAGAATTCTCGCCAAGAATGCTTCCACTGCAAAAATTCTGGTGGCTCTAAATGAAGCAACGGTTTAAAGGAGCACTGTCTGTGAAGAGCGACCTTAATCAGCGCATGTGCCTTGTCGTCTCTGTAAAAGCTTGCACTTAATAGCTCACTGTACTGTATGCTGGCTTTTAGAGAGAGGATAGGGCAGATGTGCTGCCCCTCCCGAATCTGCTGCCCTAGGCACTGGCCTTGTTGGCCTAGGCCATAATACGCCCCTGTATTAACAGGTCCTTTAAAAAACAAACAAACAAAAAAAACTTCTCTTCCTATGGAAAATAGCTTTTCTTTTAAAGACTCATTAGATAGGAAGCTTGTTTCCTCTTTAAAGAAAATCTTATCTCCAATCTGGTTATATTTAAAAAAAAAAACAGAAACAACAAAACCCCTGCTTTTAATATTGCTGATGTATCAGCTGCTATCTCTAAATGGTTAGAGAATCTCTCTGTTCAGGTTCTGATTGAGTCTGATAGAGTTAACTTCCTAAAGCTTTTAGAGACACTTAAATGTGCTAATGCTTTTATGGGTGATGCTATTCATGATATTATTAGAATTTCTGCTAAGAATTAGTGTCTTTTAGTTGTTGCCAGACATGCTTTTTGGCTTATGTCTTGGTCTGCTCTTGCAGCTTCTAAGAATAATTTACTTTCTACTACTTTTCACAGTAATAGACTTTTTAAGTCTGAACTGGAAAATATAGTTTTAGCAGTTATTGGTGGCAAGAGTTAGTTTCTTCCACAAGATAAGAAATTTAAGAGTAAATTTAAAACTTATTGTCAATTTGGTTCCTTCAGCTGGAACAAGAAGCAAAAATAAGCTGCTTTCCCAAATCAAAGCAGCTCATGTATTCACAAGTCTTTGCAAAATTCCACTCCTACTTCTAAGTCAGCATGAAGGGCGGCCCCCAGTCCAGTATCTCTGGTAGTGGGCAGGTTAATGCATTTTCAGGATGCATGGTTTCACGCAGTTCTAGATCCTTGGACTCTGAAAATTGTCTCTATAGGTTATCTAATAGGCTTTAATTTTTCTCTTTCAAGGGTGCCAAGGAACACAGTGAAAGTTCAGGTTTTTCTTCAATGTGTTCCACATCTATAATCTAAAGGGGTTATAGTCCCAGTTCCCATTAAAGAGGGAATTGTTTCAGCCTGTTCTAGATTTAATCATTTTGAACAGACTTGTCAGGATTCCAACTTTCAACATGGAAACCATCAGGTCTTTTCTTCCTTTTGTTTGTCAAGGTCACTATATTTTGACCATATATTTAAAGGATGCTTATCTTCATGTTCCATCCTATTCTTTTGGATCATTTTTTATTTCTGAGGTTTGCCTCTCTGGACAATTTTTATCAGTTTGTGGCTTTTCCATTCGGTCTGGCCTCTGCACCAAGAATCTTTACAAAAGTTCTTGGTTCCTTGATTTCTGTTTTTCCATTTTTGGACAATATCTTGGTTCAATCTCCATCTATATTTTTAGTGGAATCTCATGTCAACCAACTGTTGTGAATTCTTCAGCTTTATAGTTGGAAGTTAATTTGCCAAATAGTTATTTGATTTCTCAGGCAAGTTAACTTTTCTGGTATTTTAAATAGATTCAGTCTCTAAGAGACTGTCTTTAACAGAGACAATGGCTTCTAGTTATCAACGTGTCTACTTTACCTGCCTTCGCTGGTTCAATACGCCCGCCTAAGCTCGCCTACCATCGCCGCCGCGGACCTGATCGGAACAGCCAATAGAATGCGAGCTCAATCTGATTGGCTGATTGGATAAGCCAATCGGATTGAACTTCAATCTGATTGGCTGATTCAATCAGCCAATCAGATTTTTCCTACCTTAATTCCGATTGGCTGATAGAATCCTATCAGCCAATTCGGAATTGAAGGGACGCCATCTTGGATGACGTCCCTTAAAGGAACCTTCATTCGTCGTTAGTCGTCAGGAAGAAGAGGATGGCTCCGCGTCGGCTCGTCTGAAGATGGCTCCGCTCCGGATGGATGAAGATTGAAGATGCCGCTTGGATGAAGACTTCAATCGGATGGAAGACCTCTTCAGCGCCGCCTGGATGATGACTTCAATCGGATGGAAGACTTCTTCAGCGCCGCCTGGATGATGACTTCTGCCGCTCCGGATCTCCTCTTCGGTTCCATCGGTGGTCGGCTGGCTGAAGACGGCTCAAGGTAGGATGATCTTCAGGGGGGTAGTGTTAGGTTTATTTAAGGGGGGTTTGGGTTAGATTATGGGTATGTGGGGGTTGGGTTTTAATGTTGGGGGATTGTATTTTTATTTTACAGGCAAAAGAGCTGTTTTCTTTGGGGCATGCCCCGCAAAAGGCCCTTTTAAGGGCTGGTAAGGTAAAAGAGCTAGTAACTTTTTAATGTAGAATAGGGTAGGGATTTTTTTTATTTTGGGGGGCTTTGTTATTTTATTAGGGGGCTTAGATTAGGTGTAAGTAGCTTAAAATTGTTGTAATATTTTTGAAAAGTTTGTAACTTATTTTTTTTATTTTTTGTAACTTAGTTTTTTTATTTTTTGTACTTTAGTTAGTTGTAGTTATTTGTAGCTCATTTATTTAACTAATTTAATGATAGTGTAGTGTTAGGTTTAATTGTAACTTAGGTTAGGATTTATTTTACAGGTAATTTTGTATTTCTTTTAGCTAGGTAGTTATTAAATAGTTAATAACTATTTAATAACTATTCTAACTAGCTAAAATAAATACAAAGTTACCTGTAAAATAAATACAAATCCTAAAATAGCTACAATGTAATTATTAATTACATTGTAGCTATCTTAGGGTTTATTTTACAGGTAAGTATTTAGTTTTAAATAGGAATAATTTATTAAAGTATAGTGTAGTGTTAGGTGTAATTGTAACTTAGGTTAGTTTTTATTTTACAGGTTAATTTCTCTTTATTTTAACTAGGTAGCTATTAAATAGTTATTAACTATTTAATAGCTATTGTACCTAGTTAAAATAAATTGAAATTTGCCTGTAAAATAAAAATAAATCCTAAAATAGTTACAATATAATTATTATTTATATTGTAGCTATATTAGGGTTTATTTTAAAGGTAAGTATTTAGTTTTAAATAGGATTAATTTAGTTAATAAGAGAAATATTATTTCGATTTATTTAATTAATATTTAAGTTAGGGGGGTGTTAGGGTTAGTGTTAGACTTAGGTTTAGGGGTTAATAATTTTATTACAGTGGCGGCGGTGTAGGGGGGGCAGTATAGGGGTTAATAAATTTATTATAGGTGGCGACGGTGTAGGGGGGGCAGGATAGGGGTTAATAACTTTATTATAGGTGGCGACGGTGTAGGGGGGCAAGATAGGGGTTAATAAATTTATTATAGTGGCGGAGGTGTAAGGGGGGCAGGATAGGGGTTAATAGGTATAATGTAGGTGGCAGCGGGGTCCGGGAGTGGCGGTTTAGGGGTTAATACATATATTATAGTTGCGGCGGGGACCGGGAGCGGCGGTTTAGGGGTTAACATATTTATTATAGCTTGCGGTGGGCTCCGAGAGCGTCGGATTAGGGGGTAATAACTTTATTTAGTTGCGGTGGTGTAGGGGGGACAGATTAGGGGTGTTTAAACTCGGGGTACATGTTAGGGTGTTAGGTGTAGACAGCTCCCATAGGAATCAATGGGATGTCGGGCAGCAGCGAACATAAACTTTCGCTATGGTCAGACTCCCATTGATTCCTATGGGATCCGCCGCCTCCAGAGCGGCGGGTTGAAAACCAGGTATGCTGGGCCGGAAAAGTGCCGAGCGTACCTGCTAGTTTTTTGATAACTAGCAAAAGTAGTCAGATTGTGCCGAACTTGTGTGCTGAACATCTGTAGTGACGTAAGCATCGATCTGTGTCGGCCTGAGTCCGGCGGATCGAAGCTTACATCACAAAATTCTACTTTTGCCGGTGTCTAGGGCTTGATAACTAAGGCGAATCAGCCTCGCCACAAATACGCTGCGGAATTCCAGCATATTTGAGGTTGACGGCTTGATAACTAGGGGCCAATGACATCAAAATTAATTTCTGTCTGTTTTTTCCTCAGTAGCTTCCTGTATGGAAGTAATAGGTTTAATGGTGGAACCATCAGATGCAGTACCTTATGCTTGGCTGCATATGAGGCCTCTTCAGCTTTGCATGCTGAATAAGTGAACAGGGATTTATCCCAGTTTTCTCAAATATTTGTTCTGAGTCCTCTAGCAATGCATTCTATCTCATGTTTGTTAGTTCCCTAGTGCATTTCTCAAGGAGCAAGCTTTGTTTGTGCTCTGTGGAATGTTATTTTGACAGAGGCAAGTCTGTCCAGCCAGGGTGCAGTATGAGGTTGTTGCTTTGCTCAGGGAATTTTGGCATCTTTGGATGCAAAGATTCCAATAAATATTTTGGAGCTCCGAGCAATTCATAACTCTCTTCTGTTTTGGGTCCCATTTAAGGATAGAATCCTTCCTTCAGTTTCAGTCAGACAATGTTTCAGCTGTGGCACATATCATTCATCGGGGGGGGGGGGGGGGACAAAAAGTTCCCTGGCAATGAAGGAAGTTCAAAAAAGTATGGATTGAGAAGTGATCCATCATTGTCACATATCTGGAATTCATGTTTTAGAAGTGGACAACTGGGAAGCAGATTTTCTCAGTCATCAGAATATCCATCCAGGATATGGTCTCTTTTCCAGAAGTATTCAGTCAGATTGTGAGTCTTGGGGAATGCCGGAGATAGTTCTCATGGCTTTCAGACTGAACAACAAGCTTCTTCAGTATTTTTCCGGGTTCGGATATCCAAGGGCTATAGAGACAAGTGCTCTGAGGATGCCTTGATCATTTCAGCTGACTTATGTGTTTCCTCTTTTGGTATTGTTACCCTAGGTAATAAATGAGATCAGGCTAGAGAATGCATCTATGTTTCTCATAGCTCCTAAATGGCTTTGAAGAGTTTGTTTTGCAGATCTGGTTCAGATGTCCAGTTGCTAACCTTGGCCTCTTCCTCTAAGAAGAGATCTTCTGTTTCTAGGCCTCATTTTCTTTCCAGATTTAAAATCTGTATGACTTGGAAATTAAACAGGATAGTGCTTTGTCAGAGAGTTTTTTTCTGAGTCTGTTATTTATACTCTTGTTCAGGCTAGGAAATTTGTTTCCAGAAGGATTTATTACAATGCTTGGAATTTTTGTGTTCTGATCATATTAATTCTTGGCATTCTTTTAAGATTTCCAGAATTCTTGAATTTCTTCAGGATGGTTTGCAGGAAGATCTTTCTGCCAGTTCCTTGAAAGACCAGATTTTGGACCTCTCTGTTCTTTTCCATAAGAAAATTGCTTATCTTCCAGATGTGTATGGTTTTGTTCAGGCATTATCTAAAATAAAATCTGTGATTAAACTTTTTTCTCGTCTTTTAAATCTTATTTTGGTTCTAGAGGTTTTCATTTTAAAATATTATTTTGAGGTTACTATTTTTTCAGACAAATTTCTGATTTGTTTGTTTATTTTCGGGTAAGAGCAAGGGGCAGAAGGCATCTTCTGTTGCTCTAGTTTCCTGGATTGCAAATGAATCCATATGGCTTATGTAGAAGCAGGTCAATCTCCTCCTAAGCGTATAACGGCTCAATCTACTAGCTCTATAGCCTCTTCCTGGGAATTTTAGAATATGGTTTCTGTGGAACAACTTTGCAAGGCAACTGTTTGGTCATCTTTGCATACTTTTACTAAATTTTTAAATTTCGGTGTTTGCTTCTTCTGAAGCTGCTTTTGGTAGGAACGTGTTTCAGGCAGTTGTTTCTGTCTATGACACAGTTTTTGGATGTTTTTTCTTATGGTTTAATAGGATATTTAATCCCTCCCTATTTTTTACCATTACTCGTCTCTGCCGCAGCTTGGCTATTAGTTCCCAGGAGTAATGGATTGTGGACTCTTATCACCTATATGAAAGAAAACATAATTTATATCTTACCTGATAAATTCCTTTATTTCATGGTGATAAGAGTCCACGAGAACCCCCCCCCCCCTGATTTTTTGTATTTTTTTAAAATATATTTTTGGCACATGGGCAAGTTTGTTTCATAAACTGCCGCATAAGCAATACCAAAATGCATTACCAAAATCTGATGTTTTACTAGGTTGAGGAGGTGTCACAGCCTTATAGGGTAGGAGAGAGATCTTTAAATATGTACAAGGAAAGTTTATTTTTGCTTATACTGCAAACACCTATAACCATTTATACAGCACATTTTCAATATGAGAACATTTTAAACACACATTTTTTTTTTATCAAAACACAAACAAACCTATTTATTTGTAAATTAATTTTATTATTGTAAGACAAGAAGTAAATTACTCAAAGCAAGTGCATCATGTTTAGCAAAGTTCATGTATTACAGTTCTTTGTAATAAAACAGAATCAATCAGTTTCCCAGGTGTAGGTATTGCATAGTCACAGTTCACATGAATCAGGAATCTTAATAAATTCATGCAGTTTAGCTCTTGAGATGAAATACTTTGCACAGAGGGATACAAGAATGCAAAGATCACCTGGTTAATGATAATATCCTCACTTAGTTATGTCTCCCTGTTTGATAGTTTTAGATATATATTAAGAATTGTGATACTGTATGTTATAATCTAAAGCTTTAACCCTCCCAGTTACCTTTTAATGCCTTAATCATTATTGAAGGCTCAGAATATGTGCAAGAGAATAATTGCAGATTTGTTCTGGTTAGGCAATAGCCTAATTGTGAGGAACATAATAACTAGACTGCAGCAAATGAAGAGCATTACATGTCATGGAGGGGGTAATTTTACATGATCCCATATGTGGCCGCTTTATACATTTATGGACTACACTAAGGTATATTTCTTTCATATAGGTGACGAGAGTCCACAAGCTTGTTACTCTTGGGATATACATTCCTACCAGGAGGAGCAAAGTTTCTCAAATTTCAAAAGCCTATAAATAACCCACCCACCTCACTCATACCTCAGTTTATAAACGTTGCCTCCTTAGGAGGTGGTGAAGCATGATGAGCTTGATTCTTCAGTGAAAGGTGCTTCTAAGCATATTGAAGTCCAGTTCCTCTCTAAGTACAGTGTTCGTCTGAGGGATGAGAAGGGAGTATTGCCTGATGATACCATGTTTTCGCCTATGGGAAATCTATTCTAGGGCTCTTTGTAAATTCAGTAGCAGGGATTTATCTGCTGCCTCCCTTTACAGATCAACATTATACTCCTCTACCATTACCTCTGCTGATATTTTTCAGTACTGGTTTGGCTGTCTGCTATATGTGGATGGGTGTCTTATAGTAAGTATATATCTTTTTTTTTAAGGACACTCTCAGTTAAGGAGGGCACTTTATTTGTAAAGTTATTAATATATATATATTGGCCATGAGACAGGTTGTTTATTTCTAGTGTTTAAAGATTTTTATTGAGCATCAAACAGAAATATACAGCAAGTATTCTCATTGACATAAAAGATAATAACATGCACATTTACGTGGAGAGAACCTCTTTTTGTTTTTAACAAGGCCTGTGGTTACAATACAATACAAGAGGGCAATATTCCCAACAAAAGGGAAAAGGGCATTCCATATACAGGACCATGTTACAAAGATATTGCTCATTTTTATATTAAGGAGTAATACTACAGGAAAGTCCCAACAGGGGACCTAAGATATTGCCAGAAAACAGTCGGCAAATATCCACAGTAATGTGTAGGATGTAGTATGTAAATGGTACGTGGATAAAGCATACTCTGTAATGTATTTAATAGAAGAGACAGAAAAAGAAAAGAAAGAAGAGGATAGGGGAGATTGAGAGAGTGAAAGAGGGTGGATGTGGAAAAAAAAAAATAATAATAATAAGGGGGAGAGGGGAAAAAATCAGGAGAGGGTCCGTAAAGAGTCCACCCCTCTAAGGGCGATTCTGCCCGTCAGTAGATGGGCTCCACAGTTCCAGCATGGCATCATGAACATCTAGGTTCCCGCTTTTCAAGTAGTGATATCTCTCAAGTCCCAATAAGGAGGAGACCTGTGCCCTCCATTCTGACATAGAGGGGACCATCTCGGATTTCCATTTCCTTGGAATGAGGGACTTGACGCTATTTAACATAAAGTATAATAGGGACCTTTTAGGTTTACTTTTTACTTTGGGAAGGTCCAGAAAGACCAGTATACCTGGGTCACTCGGGACCCTTAGATCAAGTTTGTCATTTATTTCTGCTAACACATCCGACCACAGAGAGCCCAGCGACCCGCAGGACCACCAGATAAGTAGTATGTCTGCCTCCTCACCACATCCCCTCCAACACCTCCCGCCTCCCCTCCTGTAGATCCGGCTAATTCTGGCCGGCGTCATGTACCATCTGGCCATAAGCTTGTAGTTCATCTCTATGATGCCCGAGGAGACAGAAGCCTCCTTCAGCTATTTAAAGGCCCTGTCCCATTCTTGAGGGTCAATCTGTCTGTCAAGATCTGCTGTCCATCTATGTATAAATGATGGGTACATAGTACCGGTATTGGTGGAAAGGATAGAATATATCTTTGAGATGGTATGTCTAGGTTGTGTTTGTTGTGTACATAGGTGCTCTAAGGCCGTGAGTGGTCTGAAAAAGTCATCTCTGTTTTTGTGAGATTGTATGCAATGCACCAGGCGCGTATAGTCAAGCCAGGATGAGAAGCGTATTCGACACCTCTTTTCTATTTCCTCCTTTGGTAGGAGCTTTGTGCCCGCTAGCAAGTCGCCCACTGTCAGTGGTTTAATGTGAGGGGAAAGATTATGTGTATGAGAAAAAGTGCCTGTAGGCAACCCCAAGGCGGGTCCATAGGGAGTCATAGGTGCATATTGAGAAGACACTTGGGAAGAGGTCCTTAAAATCCTGTCCCATACTGTGAAGAATTCTGTCTATAGAGGGTAAGAGAATACCTTTATAGGTCTAAGCTTTGGAGGAGACCAAGCCAGTGTGCCCAAATTGTCTATGCCGAGTATCTCTCTATCTAGTTGAACCCATTTCTTATCTAGGGAGTTGTGGCACCATTCAATCAAATGTTGTAGAATTGTGGCTCTTCTGTAGAGCTCAATGTTAGGTACTCCCAGGCCTCCACTAAGTCTAGGGAGAAACATGGTGGATCTCGGTATACGCGGTTTTATGTTTTGCCATATGTATTGTCCAATAATGCCTTGGAGGCCTGAGGTGTATGGTCTTGGGAGGGGTATGGGGAGGGTCTGGAATAAATAAAGCATCCTCGGGAGGATATTCATCTTAACAACCTGTGTCCTGCCAAACCAGGAAATCTGTTTATTACTCCAACTAGATAGGTCGTTGGAGATGCTAACTTTAAGGGGCTTATAGTTAGTGTGGAACAGATCCTGTGGGTCTGCTGTGAGATATATACAGAGATATTTCATTTTGAAAGGTTGGACCGACAAGGAGGAGGAAGCCTTCAGGGGGGTCCAAATTTCTCTTGGTAGGTTGTTGTTTAGAATTTCGGACTTGGAAACTTTGAGATGGAAATTAGAAAGGGCCTCATATTCCTCAAAGTCAGCTAAGAGGGACGGTAGTGACTGGGAAGGACTGGTCAAAGAGAAAATAATATCATCAGCGTATAAAGCTAATTTATATTCAGAGTTTTTTATTTTTACGCCTGAAATTTGGGAGTTGAGTCTAATCTTTTGGGCCAGGGCCAAGACTGATAGGGCAAAAAGGATCAGGTTGTTTATTTCTACTTAAAGCGTCAATGAATATAGCATCAGTATTGTGAAAGTTTGGGAGCTAATTTACGATATTTATTAAAACGCTTAACTTTAGGCCTTTGTTACCTTGACATTCATGGATGTTCTTTTTTTCAATTTCGCACGCAAAATCACGAACGCAATGACGCTATTTACGTCATCATGATGCGTCATCATTCCTTACCGTTTTTTTTGCACTAAAACTTTAGCACCTTTTGTGTAGTTTAAAAGCCCGCTCCCACTTCACTCAGTGCTCTCCTCATTTTTAGAGAGCTATATAAGCTTGTTTTTACATCTCAACGATATTGATTATAACGTTTTTCCCATTCCTGAAAACTGCTGCATTTAAGGAGCATGTGATATTTTGCAACTAATGTTATTTTTTTTATTATTTTTTTAACATTTTTTGCCACAATGTCTGAAACTGAACCTGCCTCAGATGTTGTCATAGGAACTGAGCTGCATGAACATATTTCTACCAAAGTTAAGTGTGTTTGTTGTAAAAAAAAAGCTGATTTAAATACTTCAGCTCAATTATGTGGCTCCTGTTTTGAAAATGTATTACATGCTGATATTTCTATGAGTACAAATGCTTCCACTGTTGTTCCATCTCAGTCTAATACAAAAGGCATTCCTGCAGAAATAAAAGATTTTATTGCTGTAGCCATAGAGAAGGCTATGGGGTGAATTTATTAATGTGCGAGCGGACATGATACAATGCATACGCTGTTGGCATTTATCATTGCACCAGCAGTTCTTGTGAACTGCTTGTGCAATGCCGCCCCCTACAGATTCATGGCCAATCGGCTGCTAGCAGGGGGTGTCAATCAACCCGATCGTATTTGATCTGGTTGATTTCTGTCTGCAGCCTCAGAGCAGGCTCGCCAGAAACAAGGGGCATCAAGCTCCATACGGAGCTTGATAAATTGACCCCTATGACTGCTATTCCACCTTCAAATAAACGTAAAAGGACTTTACAAAGTTTTCCTAAGTCTAGTGAATTTTGTACTGACCGAAAGCATACCGATGTATCTTCAACTGATGGGGGTTCCTGTGATTCAGATGATCCTTCATCAGAGACAGAAATTTACAAATCTTCTTTTTTATTTAAAATTGAACATATTTGCTCTCTTTTAAAGGAAATATTATTTAATTTGGGTATTGAGGAGTCTAAACCTCCTGACGATAAATCTTGTAATCGTTTAAATTCTGTATTTAAAACTTCTGTTATTACACCTGAAGTTTTTCCTATTCCAGACGCTATCTCTAATATGATTGCTAAAAAATGGTCTAAACCTGGTACTTCTTTTAACCCTTCTTCTAGGTCTAAAAAATTGTATCCTTTGCCTGTTGCTAATTTGGAACTTTGGGAAACAGTCCCTAAGGTTGATGGGGGTATTTCTACTCTTGCTAAGCATACTACCATTCCTATGGAAGACGTAATTTCTTTTAAAGACCCTTTAGATAGGAAGCTTGAATCTTATCTTAGAAGGGCATATTTACATACAAGCTATATTCTTAGACCAGTTATATCCATGGCTGATGTTGCTGCTGCTTCTACATTTTGGTCGGACAGTTTGGCTCAGCAGTTGTCTTCAGACACAGAATTATCTAACAATATTTTTTTACTTCAACATGCAAATCATTTCTTTTATGTAATTGGCAAGTATCCATGAGCTAGTGACTTATGGGATATACAATCCAACCAAGAGAGGCAAAGTTTCCCAAACCTCAAAATGCCTATAAATACACCCCTCACCACACCCACAATTCAGTTTCAGTTTTTACAAACTTTGCCTCCTATGGAGGTGGTGAAGTAAGTTTGTGCTTGATTTTCTTCTGTGATATGCGCTTCTCAGCATTTTGAAGCCTGATTCCTCTCAGAGTACAGTGAATATCAGAGGGATATGTAGGGAGTATCACCTATTGAATTCTATGGTTTTCCTCGCGGGAAATCTTTTCATAGGTTCTCTGTTATCGGTCGTAGAGATTCATCTCCTACCTCCCTTTTCAGATCGACGATATACTATCATAATCCATTGACTCTACTGATAACTGTTTCAGTACTGGTTTGGCTATCTGCTATATGTGGATGGGTGTCTTTCGGTAAGTATGTTTTCATTACTTAAGACACTCTCAGCTATGGTTTGGCACTTTATGTATTAATGTAAAGTTCTAAATATATGTATTGTACTTATATTTGCCATGAGTCAGGTTTATGTGTATTTCCTTTTGCAGACTATCAGTTTCAAAATTGGGAAAACCATATTTAGGAAGTTATTTTTTCTTACCTGTGGTATAGTCTTTTCTTCAAAATTGACTGTTTCTTTAATTTCCATGGGTAAAATTAGGCTTGCGAGGCCGCAAAATGCTATTATTTATTGCGTCATTCTTGGTGCAAGAATTTTTTTGGCACGAAGGTATGTTCGTTGATGCAAGTTCGCCATTAGTTGACGCCAGGCTCCTTGCACAAGGTTGCGTCTGCCATGGCGCGAGTTGTGTTATTTCCAGATGTTGTTAGCGCAAAAAAGTAATAATTTTGCATTGCGAGTCATTCTTGGTGCCAAATAATTTAATTATTTAAACCCCACTCCCTATATGCCTCTTGCCTTTCTCTATGCTCAGAGGGCTATGCTGTTTGCATTTTTTTCCCATTCCTGAAACTGCCATATAAGGAAATTGATATTTTTGCTTTATATGTTGTTTTTTCTCTTACATTTGCAAGATGTCTCAATCTGATCCTGTCTCAGAAACCACTGTTGTATTCCTGCTGCCTGATAACACTTCTACCAAAGATAAGTGTTCTGTTGTAAATTAGTAGAGATTATATCACCAGCGGTAGTATGTAACAGTTGTCATGATAAACTTTTACATGCAGATAATGTATCCATCAGTACTAGTACAATGCCTGTTGTTCCTTCAACATCTAATGTACATGATGTCCCTGTGAATATAAAATATTTTTTTGCTGATGCGATTCAGAAGGCTTTGTCTGCTATTCCGCCTTCTAATAAACGTAAAAGGTCTTTGAAAACTTCTCATAAAGTTGATGAAATTTCAAATGACCGAAAACATACTGAATTATCCTCCTCTGATGAGGATCTATCTGATTTAGAAGATCCTTCCTCAGATATTGACACTGACAAATCTACTTATCTCTTTAAGATGGAGTATATTCGTTCCTTGTTAAAAGAGGTGTTGATTACTTTGGATATTGAGGAAACTAGTCCTCTTGATATTAAAACTAGTAAATGTTTACATTCTGTTTATAAACCTTCTGTGGTTACTCCAGAGGTTTTTCCAGTTCCTGTTGCTTTTTCTGATATGATTTCAAAGGAATGGAATAGGCCTGGTACTTCTTTTATTCCTTCTGCTAGGTTTAAAAAGTTGTATCCCTTGCCAGCAATCAGATTGGAGTTTTGGGAAAAAATCCCCAAAGTTGATGGGGCTATCTCTACTCTTGCCAAACGTACTACTATCCCTATGGAAGATAGTACTTCCTTTAAAGACCCTTTAGATAGGAAACTTTAATCTTATCTAAGGAAAGCTTATTTATATTCTGGCTATATTCTCAGGTCTGCCATTTCTATGGCTGATGTTGCAGCTGCATCAACTTTTTGGTTGGAAAGTTTAGCGCAACAGGAAACAGATCCTGATTTGTCTAGCATTGTTTGCTTGCTTCAACATGCTAATCATTTTATCTGGTATGATATTTTTGATTTCATCAAAATTGATGTTGAATCTATGTCTTTAGGTATCTTAGCTATTGTGGCTTAAATATTGGAATGCTGACATGGTATCTAAGTCTAGATTACTATCTCTTTCTTTCCAAGGTAACAATTTATTTGGTTCTCAGTTGGATTCAATTATTTCAACTGTTACTGGGGGGGAAAGGAGTTTTTTTACCTCAGGATAAAAGATTTAAGGGTTAATCTAAGGCTTCTAATCGTTTTCGTTCTTTTTCACAGAATAAGGAACAGAAAGCCAATCCTTCCCCCAAAGAATCTGGTTCCAATTAAGCGACGATTACAATTGGTTTCAGCTTGTCAGAACCTTAAGTCTCAATCGTTCCCTTCAGTGGCTATGTGCATGGAAGTTTTAGGTGTCATGACTGCAGCATCGGAAGCGATCCCCTTTGCTCGTTTTCATATGAGACCTCTCCAGCTTTGTATGCTGAAGCAATGGTGCAGGGATTATACAAAGATATTACAATTAATATCCTTAAATCCCAATGTTCAACTTTCTCTGACTTGGTGGTTAGACTGTATAATTCAAGGGGCCTCTTTTGTTTGTCCAACCTGGACTGTAATCACAATAGATGCAAGTCTTTCAGGTTGGGGAGCTGTCTGTGGAACTCTGACAGCACAAGGGGTTTGGAAATCTCAAGAGGTAAGGTTACCAATCAATATTTTGGAACTCCGTGCTATTTTCAGGGCTCTTCAGGTTTGGCCTCTGTTGAAGAGAGAACCATTAATTTGTTTTCAGACAGACAAAGTCACAACTGTGGCATATGTCAATCATCAAGGTGGGACTCACAGTCCCCTAGCTATGAAAGAAGTATATTGGATACTTGCTTGGGCGGAATCCAGCTCTTGTCTAATTTCTGCGGTACATATCCCAGGTATAGACAATTGGGAAGCGGATTATCTCAGCCGTCAGACTTTGGGGGAGTGGTCTCTACATCCAGATGTGTTTTTTCAGATTGTTCAGATGTGGGGGTCTTCCAGAAATAGATCTGATGGCTTCTCATCTAAACAAGAAACTTCCCAGGTACCTATCCAGGGATCCTCAGGCGGAGTCGGTGGATGTGTTAGCAGTTCCTTGGTTTTACCAACCTGCTTATATCTTCCCGCTTCTAGTTCTGCTTCCGAAGAGTGATTTCCAAAATCATCATGGGACATTCGTTTGTGTTTCTGGTAGCTCCAGCATGGCATCACAGGTTCTGGTATGCGGACCTTGTCCGGATGTCCAGTTGTCAACCTTGGCCACTTCCTTTAAGACCAGACCTTCTGTCTCAAGGACCATTTTTCCATCAGGATCTCAAATTGCTAAATTTGAAAGTATGGAAATTGAACGCTTAGTGCTTAGTCATAGATGTTTCTCTGACTCAGTGACTGATACTATCTTACAGGCTTGTAAATCTGATTCTAGGAAGATTTATTATTGAGTTTGGAAGAGTTATATTTCATGGTGTTCTCATAAATTCTCCTGGCATTCTTTTAGAATTCCTAGAATTTTACAGTTTCTTCAGGATGGTTTGGATAAAGGTTTATCTGCAAGTTCATTGAAGGGACAAATCTCTGCTCTTTCTGTTTTATTTCACAGAAAGATTGCTAAGCTTCCTAATATTCACTGTTTTGTTCAGGCTTTGGTCCGTATCAAGCCTGTCATTAAATCAATCTCTCTTCCTTGGAGTCTTAATTTGGTTTTGAAAGCTTTACAGGCTCCTCCTTTTGAGCCTATGCATTCTTTGGATATTAAACTATTTGGAAAGTGTTGTTCCTTTTGGCTATCTTTTCTGCTAGAAGAGTTTCTGAATTATCTGCTCTTTCTTGTGAGTCACCTTTTCTGATTTTTCATCAAGATAAGGCAGTTTTGTAGACTTCATTTAAGTTTTTACTTAAAGTTGTGAATTCTAACAACATTAATAGCGAAATTGTTGTCCCCTCTTTGTGTCCTAATCCTAAGAATTATTTGGAAAGATCTTTACATTCTCTGGATGTTGTAAGAGCTTTGAAATATTATGTTGAAGCTACTAAAGATTTCAGAAAGACTTCTAGTCTATTTGTTGTCTTTGCTGGTTCTAGGAAAGGTCAGAAAGCTTCTGCCATTTCCTTAGCAACTTGGTCTTCTTTGCATACATTTACTAAATTCTACTGTTTTGATGCATTTGCCTCTTCGGAAGCAGTTTTTGGTAGAAAAGTTCTTCAGGCAGCTGTTTCAGTTTGATTCCTCTGCTTATGTTTTATGTTTTAGTCTTTCATTGTGGATTTAATTTTTTCAGCGGAAAATGGCTGTTTTTATTTTATCCCTCCCTCTCTAGTGACTTTTGTGTGGAGTTCCACATCTTGGGTATTTCTATCCCATACGTCACTAGCTCATGGACTCTTGCCAATTACATGAAAGAAAACATTATTCATGTAAGGACTTACCTGATAAATTAATTTCTTTCATATTGGCAAGAGTCCATGAGACCCACCCTTTTTATGGTGGTTATGTTTTTTTGTATAAAGCACAATTATATTTCCAATTCCTTTTTTTGATGCTTTTTACTCCTTTTTTCTATCACCCCACTACTTTTCTATTCATTAAAACTGAATTGTGGGTGTGGTGAGGGGTGTATTTATAGGCATTTTGAGGTCTGGGAAACTTTTCCCCTCCTGGTAGGATTGTATATCCCATAGGTCACTAGCTCATGGGCTCTTGCCAATATGAAATAATTTAATTTATCAGGTAAGTTCTTACATAAATTATGTTTTTCTTAGCTATGCAATCTTTGATGTTATGAAAATTAACATCAAATCTATGTCTTTAGCTATTCTAACTAGAAGAGCTTTATGGCTTAAATCTTGGAATACTGACATGGTATCTAAGAAGATTACTGTCTCTCTCTTTTCAAGGTAAAAATCTTTTTGGTTCTGAATTGGATTCAGTTATCTCCACTATTACTGGGGGAAAATTATTTTTTATTCCCCAAAACAAAAAATCTAAGGAAAAATTTAAAGCTACCAATTGTTTTCTTTCTTTTCTTCAGAATAGAGAAAACTGTTTCCTCGCTCTAAAGCCTCTGGCTCTATTTGGAGACGCTCTCCAAATTGGAATAAATCAAAACCATATAAGAAACCAAATCCAGCCCCTAAGTCTGCATGAAGGTGCAGCCCGCAATCCAGTTCTTCTGGTGGGGGGGCAGACTAAAACTGTTTCAAGAATTTTGGGCAGACTCTGTCCAAAATCAATGGATTCAGAATATTATTTCTCAGGGGTATCGAATTGGATTCAGAATAAGACAACCCATGGGAAGATTCTTTCTTACCCATGTTCCAAAACATCTAGTAAGGGCCCAAGCATTTCTGAAATGTGTTTCAGATTTATAACTTTTGGGGAAATTCTTTCAGACCAATTTTGGATCTAAAAAACTTTAAATCGATTTGTAAGAGTCCCAACTTTCAAGATGGTGACTATAAGGACTATTCTGCCTTTTGTTCATCAAGGTCACTTTATGTCCACAATAGACTTACAGGATGCATACCTTCGCATCCCAATCCACCCAGATCAATATCGATTTCTGAGATTCTCTTTTCAAGACAAACATTACCAATTTATTGCTCTTCCATTTGGCCTAGCAAAAGCACCGAAAATTTTCTCAAAAGTTCTCAGTGCCCTTCTATCTGTAATTAGAAAGCAGGGTATTGCGGTGTTTCCTTTTTTGGAAGATATCTTGGTAATAGATCAATCTTTTCATTTAGCAGAATCTCACACGAGATGTCTTTCCTTCGAAGACATGGTTGGAGGATCAATTTACCAAAGGGTTTCTTGATTCCACAGACAAAGGTCACCTTTTTAGGGTTCCAGATAGATTGAGTGTCCATGACACTATCTCTAACAGAAAAGAGATGATTGAAGTTGGTTTCAGCCTGTCTAAACATTCCCTTCAGTGGCCATGTGTATCAAAGTTTTAGGTCTCATGATTGCAGCATCGGACGCAATCCCCTTTGCTAATTTTCATATGAGACCACTTCAACTTTGCATGTTACACCAATGGTGCAAGGATTACACTAGGATATCACAACTGATATTTTTAAATCCCAATACACAACTTTCTCTGACTTGGTGGTTAAACCACCACTATTTTGTTATTCAAGGGGCCTCCTTTGTTCATCCTACCTGGTCTGTGATCACAACAGATGCAAGTCTTACAGGTTGGGGAGCTGTCTGGGGGTCTCTGACAGCACAAGGAGATTGGAATCCTCGAGAGGCAAGGTTACCAATCAATATCCTGGAACTCTGTGCTGTTTTCAGAGCTCCTCAGGCTTGGGGGTCTATTTATATATGTGCGGACAGACATAATCCGCTATAGCGAACCATGTCCGCCGTACATTGATAAATGCCAACAGCATATGCTGTTGGCATTTATCATTGCACCAGCAGTTCTTGTGAACTGCTGGTGCAATGCCGCCCCCCTGCAGATTCACGGCCAATTGGCCGCTAGCAGGGGGTGTCAATCAGCCGGATCGTACATTATCGGGCGGATTGCTATACGCCGCCTCAGAGGCGGCGTATGAGTTTAAGAGCAGCGGTCTTAAGACCGCTGCTTCTTAACTCCTGTTTCTGGCGAGCCTGAAGGCTCACACGGAAACAAGGGAAACAGGGGCCATTCGGCCCTTGTTAAATAGACCCCTTGGACTCTATTAGAGACATAACCTTACATTTGTTTTCAGAAGGACAATATCACAACAGTGGCATATGTCAATCATCAAGGGAGGACTCACAGTCCCCTAGCTAGGAAAAAAGTATCTCAAATACTTTCTTGGGCGCAATCCAATTCCTGTCTAATCACTGCGATGCATATCCCAGGTGTAGACAACTGGGGGGCGGATTATCTCAGCCATCAATACCTACATCCGGGGGATTGGTCTCTCCAACCAGATGTGTTCTATCAAATTGTGCAGATGTGGGGTCCTCCGGAAATAGATCTGATGGCCTCTCGTCTGAACAAGAGACTTCCCAGGTAGCTCTCAGGGTCAGGGATCCTTAGGGGAAATCTTAGATGCTCTAGCAGTACCTTGGTCTTACCAGCCTGCTTACATTTTTCTCCCTCTACTTCCAAGAGTGATCTCAAAAATTATAATGGAACAGTCATGTGTTTCTGATAGCCCCAGCATAGCCTCACAGGATTTGGTATGCGGACCTTGTCCAAATGTCCAGTTGCCCACCTTGGCCTTTTCCTCTAAGGCCAGACCTTCTATCTCAAGGTACGTTCTTCCATCCAGATTTCAAATGTCTAAACTTAAAGGCATGGAAATTGAACGTTTAGTCATTTTCTCTGACTCTGTGATTAATACTATGATTCAGGCTTGCAATCCTGTTTCAAGGAAGATTTACCATAAAGTTTTAAAAACGTATATTTTCTCTCATGATTATTCCTGGCATTCTTTTCAAATTCCTAGGATTCTTCAGTTTCTTCAGGATGGTTTGGATAAAGGTTTGTCTGCCAATACTTTGAAAGGACAAATCTCTGCTCATTCTGTTTTATTTTACAGAACTATAGCTAATCTTCCTGATATTCACTGTTTTGTTCAGGCTTTAATTCATATTAAACATGTCATTAAATCTATTTCTCCTCCTTGAAGTCTAAATCTCTTATTAAAGATATGTCAGGCTCCTTCTTTTGAACCTATACATTCTTTGGACATTAAACTACTTTCTTGGAAAGTGTTGTTTCTCTTAGCTATCTCTTCTGCTAGAAGAGTCTCTGAATTGTCTGCTCTCTCGTGTGAGTCTCCTTATCTGATTTTCCATCAAGATAAAGCAGTTTTGCGGACTTCTTTCAAGTTTCTACCTAAAGTTCTGAATTCTAAGAACATGAATAGAAAAATTATTGTTCCTTCCTTGTGTCCGCACCCTAAATCTATTTTTGAAAGATCTTTACACTCTTTGGATGTAGTAAGAGCTTTAAAATACTATGTAGATGCTACTAAGAATTTCAGACAGACTTCTAGTCTGTTCTTTTTTCTGGTTCTAGAAAAGGTCAGAAAGCTTCTGCCATTTCATTAGCATCTTGGTTAAAACTTTTAATTCACAAAACTTATTTGGAGGCGGGCCAGTCTCCACCTCAGAGAATTACAGCTCATTCTACAAGATCAGTTGCCACATCTTGGGCTTTCAAGAATGAAGCTTCAGTTGATCAAATTTAGAAAGTGGCCACTTGGTCTTCGTTGCATACCTTTACTAAATTCTATCATTTTGATGTTTTTGTACTTTCGAAGCAGCTTTTGGTAGAAAGGTTCTTCAGGCAGCTGTCTCAGTTTGATTCTAGTGCCTGTGATTTAAGTTTTTTTGAAAATGTAAAAAAAGACATTACTTTTGGATTTAATTTCTCAGTGAAAATACTTGTTTTTATTTCATCCCTCCCTTTATTTTTTGTTACTCGTGAACTTCCAAACCTTGGGTATTATATCCCATCAGTAACAAGCTTGTGGACTCCTGCCTCCTATATGAAAGAAAACATAATTTATGTAAGAACTTACCTGATAAATGCATTTCTTTCATGGTGACGAGAGTCCACGAGGCCCATCCAATTTTTTTCTTTATTTTTGGGTTATTTTTAATAAGCACATCTTTTTTCCTGCTCCTCTTTTTTATGTTTTTACTCCTTAAACATCTCACCTCTTGGCTATACATTAAACTAAGGTATGAGTGAGGTGGGCGGGGTATTTATAGACTTTTGAGGTTTGGGTAACTTTGCCTTCTCCTAGTAGGAATGTATATCCCATCAGTAACAAGCTTGTGGACTCTCGACACCATGAAATAAATTAATTGTATGGCATCCTAGAGAAGAAATGGGTTTTGGAAGGTAACAAATGGGCAAAGTGTAGCTATAATCTAATTGTGCATCAACCCTAACAGTACAGTGGGTCATGCTTTATAAACTAAAATATAAACTAAAATAATTTCTATCTGGGTCGTGTCTACTGCTTCTGTAAAATAAGATGCTAATCACAATTCTAAACGGCATACTTTATTTGTCTCATCAGATTTCCTCAATACCCTTCCCCGTCTCTTTGTCTGGGGTAATGCAGCAGACTCTATGTCATCCTTCTAAGCCCTACACTAAAAAAAATAATCTGCTACAATGACCTATTATCCTTTGTTAGAGGACCTGAGAAAAATCCAGGTAGATTATAGAGAAGCCTTTAAAGGGGATTTGCAAGCAGCCTGTGCAACTCCTGTTAAAGCTCCACCTTCCACAACACTAGCTTGGATCCTGCTTCTCTACTTCTTGAGGATGAAGCAGATTTAGGGCCCTGCTGGCTATCATCTCCCATAAATCAACCATAGCTTACCTTCAATACAGAGCTACAATCGCAGACAAATTTTTATTGCGACTCACTTCAGCTGAAGATCGTAGACACTACTTAAGATGGCGTCTCCACTAACACCTCTGCCACAACCAATACTGTCACCCAGAGATACAGAAACATTGGATATCCTGGAAAATCTTTCTTACTAAAGAAATCTCAAATTCATTGGACTCTTTTAGCTTCAGGTAATATGTCACCAGTGCCTACGGAGGACAAAGTGCTGTCTGCGTACATAACGTCTTATTGTACAAGCATAAGACTCCCCGGGTTTGTCCCCATACCACTCTAGGGAGCTACAGAGGTCTTGCTACACATCAATGCCTTATCAAGGCTGGCATTAGCTTAATTAATATGTCTTAATTATATTAATTAAGACATAGGACTGTCAAATTATATCTTGTGGGACTCACTTTCCATCCCAACACTATAGCTCAATATTTCTGTATTATTATTATTATACATAGTGGACGCTTGATGGCCACAGGGCATGATCAGTGATGACAACTTTCCTATAGCATTCACTGTATTGATAAATACCAAGCTTTAAGTTGGGTATTCTACTACTGTGGTACTTAAATCAGTTCTTTGTATTCCATCTCTGTTTCAGACTAGCACCCCTAATACTGTTCATAGTTGACAAGACTATAGTCTCTACTCATTTTAGGTATCAGGTTACTCATAAATTAGCACTATCATAACTCAATTGATGTATTTAGTGCTTAGTTTTTGCATTTTATCATAGTACAGCTGTCCCTCTTATTATACTCAATTGCTTACAAGGGCCCAAAAGTGTGCCATAGACCTTCCTCCATTTCTCCTCCACTTTGCCCTTTTGATCGCCCAAAGTGGTCACATCGTTCAATGGAGGTCTCACACTTTGTTTTACAAATTATAAAATATTAAATTTCTACTTGTCAATATGACTTCTAAGCTCTCTTTAGTTCTAGACCATGATTTGTTTCCTTGTAATCTCTTTTCAGCAAAATAAAGTTGTTAAAAATTGTGGTTCACACTATTTGTAGTATGAAATAATTGGAATTAACCACATTGTTTGTACCTGTATTTAGGTACTGATCTACTTTTTGTCTGTAAAAAAAAAAAAAAATATTACGTCAATAAAAATATTAATAAAAATAATAATAATAATAAAAAATATATATCTGTCTGTTTGTCTGTCTATCTAAACTATAAAATATGGTTAGGGACCAATTTCTGGATATGGACAGCAAAGTCACATACATCTAAAAATAACAAATAAAATATGTTTTAATTATGCACTCTAAGGCACAAAAGTGTGTTACAGTTGTGAAAGAAGCACATTTACAATACATGTATTGCGGCCTATAAAATATATCATTGGTATAAACTCTCCAAGGGCACATGAAGCAAAAGTGTATAAACACACACACTTATATATATATATATATATATATATATATATATATATATATATATATATATATATATATAAAGTATACAAAGGGCCAGCACTCACTGTTATCAGACATCTACCCAGGGTGCTTCCAAAATCAAAGTATAGGTAGTGGAGAAAAGGATGCACTCGCCAGGATTTTTAAATCGTTTGCTGATGTCTGACGAAGGGGGTAATACCCTGAAATGTTACAAGTAATAAAGGTAACGATAAAGGTAACGATTTGAATATCCTGGCAAGTGCATCCTTTTCTCTGCTACCTATATATATATATATATATATATATATATATATATATATATATACTGTATATATATATATATATATATATATCTTTCTGTCTCTCTCTTTATCTCTCTCTATATATATTTATATATATATATATATATATATATATATATATATATATATATATATATATATATATACCATTATGTCCCTTTAACTGTTATCTACCAGAGATATCTAAATTCTATAATTAAATACCTTATCTGATATAGTGTAAGAAGTCCCAGCCATAAACAAAATATATTATATGGAGACTGCATAAATGTAGCTTACAAAAAGTATTTAAAGTAAATCACATCTGGCATGTCAAGCTGGTGTAAATAATTATATACAGTCAAGAAGTTAGCCAGCATTACTAATTCAGCAAAGAGAGTAAGTCTGCAAATAGCAGTGTTTGGAGGTGTGTCATGACATGAGAAAGCTCACAAGCACTGCTTCACAGTATATCTGAGGGATAAGTTAAAGGTATAGGAAGATGAATGCTATACAATATAAATGAAATCTTTATAAACTCTTCATAAATTATACCTACACATAACATATGGGGTATTGTATAAAAGGGAAATAAAAGTGCAAATGGAAAATGCTCTATTGTGATAGAATATTTGATTAGTGCACTTTTGCTTGCATATAACCTACAAAATGGGTTAAACCCATAGTTAAAGACAGTTCCAAGGCAGCAATGCACTGCTGGAAACGATCTTAAAGGGACACTGAACCCAAATTGTTTCTTTCGTGATTCAGATAGAGCATGACATTTTAAGCAACTTTCTAATTTACTCCTATTATCAAATTTTCTTCATTCTCTTGGTATCTTTATTTGAAATGCAAGAATGTAAGTTTAGATGCCGGCCCATTTTTGGTGAATAACCTGGGTTCTCCTTGCTGATTGGTGGATAAATTCATCCACCAATAAAAAAAGTGCTGTCCAGAGTACTGAACTAATAAAAAAGCTTAGATACCTTCTTTTTCAAATAAATATAGCAAGAGAACGAAGAAAAATTGATAATAGGAGTAAATTAGAAAGTTGCTTTAAATTGCATGCTCTATCTGAATCATGAAAGAAAAAAAATTGGGGTCAGTGTTCCTTTAACACAAAATACAAGAGACAGATAGCACAAAATCAGGTCATGTGGAAAGAATGCTTAGAAGCAGGACCGTCTGATCTATAGCATCAGGATATCCAAGTACTGAATGGACTTGCTTGTAGCAGTTTATAGAGCAGTTCTGTGTTGTGGGAACTCATGCATCATGTTTTTTGCAAGCACCACGACTTCAACACTTGCCATGAAATTGTCTTTGGCTGGGCTGGCGAGAGTACCGCAGCCTAGGACCCTGACGCCTTGACAGCTCAGAGCTTCACTGTATCTAAAACTCTCCTACACATAAGTTGGCCAACTATGTATTATTCTCATGGAGTTAGAGCTACTATATTCTGTTACTAATGTGTATGCTTGTTAGTTGGGTAACATATTATAAAAAGCTTGTAACGCCTTGTGCCAGGGGACTTCGTGCCCAGACCTTGATTAAATGATTTAGAGTCCCTTGGCTGATTCATCAACCAATCTTAGAATATCATAATTGTCCTTTAATTACGTAATTATCTTTTAATACAATAATTATAATATGTATTATAGTGAGTGATTCTGATCATTTGCCTTCACCTCTCGCAATCTAAGAATATGTATTTCAGATTATTTTAATATTTTGCTAAATAATGTGCCAGGTTATCTGTTCTGAAAATGTTACTTAAAATAATGTAATTATGTCGTTATTATACCCAAATATAAAAAGGAAGTTGAAGTGATTTGTTTATAGTAGAGGGACAGTAAAGTCAAAATTAAGCTTTCAGAATTTACTTATTTTGTCAAGTTTCCTTTGTTCTCTTGGTATCATTTGTTGAATAGTAATCCTAGGAAGGCTCCAGAGCAGTAATGCACTACTGGGAGCTAGTTGAACACATTGGGTGAGCCAATGACAAGAGGCATATATGAGCAGCCACCAATCATCAGCTAGCTCCCAGTAGTCCACTGCTGCTCCTGAGACTACATTGGTATGATTTTCAACAAAGGTACCAAGAAAGCAAAGTAAAATAGAAGTAAAATGGAAAGTTGTTTAATCCCTTCGGCTAAAAGGATGTACATTTATGTCACAAAAAACTAGTTATTTAGTGACATAATGGTATGTCCTCCCTTTTGATCCACATTGCAGGATATCTCCGCATTCCTGGACCCGCCCGCAGCTTCAGAACTTGCCTCGCTACTTAGGCAATGTTTCCGGGGTCAGTCAGAGCCCAGGGTGGTTATGTGATTGCTGTGATAACGAATCACAGCAATCACATGGTTACTGTATTACAAACAGTAACAGTGAGGTTGGGCGGCCGAGCGGTGCAGAGAGGATGGAGATGGTTCAGTGGCGGAAGAGTTTTGGGTGGGGGGTGGAGGGGCGGGACGCTACAGTATGGACACAAAGTATGGTACGTAGAGGGAGGGATGGGAAGCTACACTACAGAAAAATGTCAAATCAAAAGGGGGGAGGGGGCTACTAAATAATCGCAAGGAGTGGGTAGGTAGAGAGGGGGATGTATGCTACAGAAAAAAATTGTTAGTAAATAAATAAAATTTAAAAATATTGTAATTTGGGTACTGGCAGACAGCGGCCAGTACCTAAGATGGCTGCCAGAGAGGGTTAGAGATCTGCTTGGGAGGGATCGGGGGGGGTGGAGGGTTAAATAGGAAACCTTACACTGCAGAGAAAAAAATAATTAAAATTGAAAAAAGCACTAAACTGCATAGTGGCAGACTGTTTGCCAGTACCTAAGATGGTGGTGAGTGTGGGTCGGCGGAGGAGAGAGTTTTTCGGGAGGGATCAGGTAGAGATCAGGGAAGTGGGAAGTGTCTGTTGGGAGGGTATTGGTAATACCTATATTACAATACTATTACCTTTAGCAGCTAACTAATCTGGTAATGGTAATAGTATTTGTGCACAGCTGCAATTAGCAGCCTTTTAATTACCAAAAAAGTAATGGCAATGCCATGATGTCTGCTATTTCTGAGCAAAAAGGATCCTAGAAAAGTTTTTACAACCATTTGTGTTAATTAATAATTTCAGTGAGAAACCCAAAGTTTGTGAAATGGTGGCATGAAATTTATCAAAATGGGCCTAGATCAATACCTTGGGTTGTCTACTTTAAAAAAATATATATGGTTTTCATAGGTAAATATAAAAAAACAAGGGCTCTATTTCTCTTTAAATGGAGTGATAGCAAAAATGCCCAGGGCCCGTGCTACAATAGAGGCAGACTAGGTGACCACCTAAGGGTGTCCATGCATGGAGGGTTCAAATTTGGTGCATGACATAATTATTTTTATAATATGTACAGTATACTTTTTTTTTTGCTGCCTAACGTTGGCTTCATAGGAGGGGCCATATGTGATGGAATAATGGCTAGAATGGGAGGGGACACTCCTTAAACATAGGTAGGCAGAGTGTGCAGGTCATCCAGAACACCTGGAAGCATCTGGCTAAAAAAATCTCACTGCATAGCCCTTGCACTCTCTGCAAAACTTTCCAACCTTCATAAAAGTTTGTGGAGCAAGTGACAGCAGTGGGACTCACAGCCTAATGGGTGTTACTAGGACTGAGGGGCACTCGTAAAGCACTGACAATTCTCAAACTATTGATATGCTACAATATAGCAGTGCACTATATTTTACTGCACAATGTCTATCTAAAGTCATAATTGTGCAGTAAGTATCACGTCTATTACTAGTCTACTCTACATGCATACCTATACATTAAAGTGGATAGATGGCCATAATTATTATTCAGCACAACATGTCCTATTTCAGTGTATAAATACTTAGCAATATTACTCAGTGTATAAATGATCAGCATCAAAATGCAGTACAGAGGGCTCATCATCAGTGTATAGGCAGTGGCACCCATCGTCATTATACAGGGCAGCCTGTTCTGTTTTTTAGTGTATGAACCCTCAACATAATTGTACAGTGCAGTATACTGTATATGTTATCTGCATTAATTGTACAGTGCAGCATATATGTTATCTGCATTAATTATACAGTGTGGCATGTTTATTAGTGTATAGATGCCTTGCATTATCATATAGTGCAGAGTGTTGTTTTTATAAATGTTCAGTGTCATCAATTTACAGTGAAACTTATTAAAAAATAAAGGGACACAAACCCAATTTTATTCTTTCATGATTCAGATAGAGCATGCAATTTTAAGCAACTTTCTTATTTACTCTTATTATCTATTTGTCTTTATTCTTTTGGTATCGTTATTTGAAAAAGCTGGAATGTAAGCTTAGGAGCCAGCCAATTTTTTGGTTCAGCGCCTGCATAAAGCTTGCTGATTGGTGGCTATATTTAGCCACCAATTAGCACGAATTACCCAATTCTTCAGCAGAACTACCTAATCAGTGAACACACAATAAAAATACAATTCAGTAGCATTTGCTCTGAATTTCAAATGTGCTATAGATATTTTTTTGACAAATTTAAATATTTTTTTTATTTGCCTACCCCTGTATCATGTGACAGCCATCATCAAATCACAGACTCATGTATGTATACACTGCACATGCTCAGTAGGAGTTTGTGCCTCCAAAAGTGTGCATGTAAAAAAAGTGCATATTTTGAGAGCCATAAAAGGTTAATTTTGACTTTAGTGTCCCGTTAATTATGCACAGTTTAACATTTTGGGCTAGATTACAAGTGGAGAGCTAATTTAATTTGCGCCTGTAAAGGGGCAAGTGGACGTTTAATGGGGGAGCACTTTGAGCTTAGCGCAATTAACCAGAGGTCAGACCTCTGGTTAATTAAAAAATGTGCTCCAATTTCCCCCAAAATATAGTGTACAGTTAAATAAAAATGATGAGCATTTAAAAAAAAACCAAAAAAAAAAACCTGCACAAAGCAGTTATAAGGGGTTAAAGTTTGTGGATGTTACTGATAATTGGCAATGGGCACTGTGTTTTTACTTTAACTATATATTTATATGCTTATATACATATATTTATGTGTTCTGTGTTCTGGTGTGCTTGTCTGTTTGGACATATATATTCATATAGATATATATTTTTAATTATCTAACAAACGATGCGCGACTTACCACCTAAGTTCTTTGCCGTGTCTCACAGCATGAGAACGAGGCTCCCGTTGGAGCCTATGGAAGCGCACTTTCGTGAGCGCAACGCTTCCAGGCAATGCGAATGCAAGGTTAACTTGTAATACCAGCGTACAATTGCATGTGCTGGTATTACTGAGTGGAGCACAAATATCGCGCTTGCAAAATCGCAATTTTGCGCTCCACTCGTAATCTAGCCCTTTATGCAGAACACATTTTAGATTTAGAGCTGCACGTCTTGCTTTTTACCGTTTCATCTTCATTTGGATAAAGTATGGCACCTTTTTTGAATTTGCTCTAACCCAAGAATCATTCACTACACTATGGAGATTTTTTTCATATTGTATTATTGCTGATTTAGTGCATTGTTAAAGGGACATTAAACACTAAATAAATGCTAGATAGAATGAAGCATTCAAAGTAAAGATTAGTCTGAGAATAACATGTAGATGTATTTTTTTTAAAGTTTAGTTAGATGTTTAAATATTGGCAAAATAAGTGTAACATTTTAGTATCTATAAAACAATGGGAGCTGCCATGTTGTAACTTAGGTTACCTTCTCTGCTGTGGCCAATTAGGGACAGTTAGAAATAGGTCACTAGAGTGTGCAGCCAATGGCTGTGTGGAAAAACAGTGTTCTGCACTTCCATTTCTAACAGGAACTGAAAAGGTCACAATTTCATAATGGGATTACAGGAAAAGGGGACAAAATAAATATGTATATGGCACAGTTGGTTTTATATATATACGATTTATCATTTTATATTACCACCTCAAGGTGTTTAATGTCCCTTTAAGGTGGGTGCTGGTGTAATACTCAGTGGTAGCACCTTTTATCCTGTTATTATTCATATTATCAGATTATGCAGCGCTATATCTATTGGCTATTATTTGCTAGGGCTTATTAGTGCTTTCGGTGGATATAATTCAGATTTGTGTTTGGGAAAAATGTTAATATTTCTGCACATAATCAATTAAAATATTTTTGTTTTGTTTAATAATAACATTAAAATATTGTTAAAATTACTCTTTAAAGGGACATTAAACACTTTGAGATGGTAATATAAAATGATAAATTGTATATAATAAAACAACTCTGCAATATACTTTCATTATTTATTTTGTTCTCTTTGCCTGTAATTCCATTCTGAATTTGTGAGCTTTTCAGTTCCTGTTAGAAATGGAAGTGCAGAACACTGTTAAATCCAGCACAACCATTGGCTGCACACTCTAGTGACCTATTTATAACGGTCCCTAATTGGCCACAGCAGAGAAGGTAACACAAGTTACAACATGGCAGCTCCCAGTGTTTTATAGACACTAAAACTTTACACTTATTTCTCCTGTTAAGTGTAGTCAGTCCACGGGTCATCCATTACTTATGGGATTATATCTCCTCCCTAACAGGAAGTGCAAGAGGATCACCCAAGCAGAGCTGCTATATAGCTCCTCCCCTCTACGTCATACCCAGTCATTCTCTTGCACCTAACTAATAGATAGGACGTGTGAGAGGACTGTGGTTGTTAAACTTAGTTTTTATTTCTTCAATCAAAAGTTTGTTATTTTAAACGGCACCGGAGTGTGTTGTTTCTTCTCAGGCAGCATTAGAAGAAGAATCTACCTGAGTTTGTCTATGATCTTAGCGGTCGTAACTAAGATCCACTTGCTGTTCTCGGCCATTCTGAGGAGTGAGGTAACTTCAGAACAGGGGATAGCAGGCAGGGTTCACCTGCAAGGAGGTATGTTGCAGTATATTATTTTCTAAGGAATGGAATTGACTGAGAAAATACTGCTAATACCGATATAATGTAAGTGCAGCCTTAAATGCAGTAGTAGCGACTGGTATCAGGCTGATATGTATGTATGTATACTCTGAGGTATTTCTGGGGAATGGAATTTCACTAAGAAAATACTGTCTATATTTAAGTAATATTTGAGCCTGCACTGCAGTGAAAGCGACTAGCAGCAGGCTTATTAATAACATTTCATAATTTCATTTTTAAAACGTTTACTGGCATGTTAATCGTTTTTTCTGAGGTACTTGGTGATAAAACTTTATGGGCATGATTTTTACCACATGGCTGTCGTTTGTTTCTGAATAAAATCAGTTTACTGAGCTTCCCCACTGTTGTAATATAAGTGGGAGGGGCCTATTTTAGCGCTTTATTGCGCAGTAAAAATCTAGTCACAGTCTTCCTATTTCTTCCTCCATGATCCAGGACGTCTCTACAGAGCTCAGGGGTCTCCAAAACTAGTTTTGAGGGAGGTAATCACTCACAGCAGACCTGTGATAGTGTGTTTTGACTGTGATAAAAACGTTAATATTAAATTGTTATCCGTTTTTTGGGTATTAA
The DNA here is from genome assembly GCF_027579735.1 of Bombina bombina. NCBI lineage: Eukaryota > Metazoa > Chordata > Amphibia > Anura > Bombinatoridae > Bombina > Bombina bombina. Next base: position 1,390,180,580 of record NC_069499.1, read on the forward strand.
GGAGTTAATGATCCATTTGCTGGTGGGTGCAATCCTTGGCTAACTTAATACATTTACTGTGAAAAATTGGTTGCTATAACTATTTTGGTTCATTGTTATTTCAACTGTGACAGTTTTTTGTGCTTCTTAAAGGCACAGTAGCGTTTTTTATATTGCTTGTAAATTTATTTAGAAAAGTATTTCCAAGCTTGCTAGTCTCATTGCTAGTTTGTTTAAACATGTCTGACACAGATGAATCTCTTTGTTCACTATGTTTAAAGGCCAATGTGGAGCCCAATAGAAATTTGTGTACTAATTGCATTGATGCTACTTTAAATAAAAGCCAATCTGTACATGTAAAGAAATTATCACCAGACAACGAGGGGGAAGTTATGCCGACTAACTCTCCTCACGTGTCAGTACCTTCGCCTCCCGCTCAGGAGGTGCGTGATATTGTGGCGCCAAGTACATCAGGGCGGCCCATACAAATCACTTTGCAAGACATGGCTAATGTTATGACTGAAGTACTATCTAAATTGCCAGAATTTAGGGGTAAACGCGATCACTCTGGGGTAAGAACAGAGTGCGCTGATAATAATAGAGCCATGTCTGATACTGCGTCACAATTTGCAGAACATGAGGACGGAGAGCTTCATTCTGTGGGTGACGGATCTGATCCAAGTAAACTGGATTCAGACATTTCAAATTTTAAATTTAAGCTTGAGAACCTCCGTGTATTACTAGGAGAGGTATTAGCGGCTCTGAATGATTGTAACACGGTTGCAATTCCAGAGAAAGTATGTAGGCTGGATAAATATTTTGCGGTACCGGCGTGTACTGACGTTTTTCCTATACCTAAAAGGCTTACAGAAATTGTTAACAAGGAGTGGGATAGACCCGGTGTGCCTTTTTCACCCCCTCCTATATTTAGAAAAATGTTTCCAATAGACGCCACCACACGGGACTTATGGCAGACGGTCCCTAAGGTGGAGGGAGCAGTTTCTACTCTGGCTAAGCGCACCACTATCCCGGTGGAGGATAGCTGTGCTTTTTCAGATCCAATGGATAAAAAGTTAGAGGGTTACCTTAAGAAAATGTTTGTTCAGCAAGGTTTTATATTACAACCCCTTGCATGCATTGCGCCTGTCACGGCTGCGGCGGCATTCTGGTTTGAGTCTCTGGAAGAGACCCTTAGCACAGCTCCATTGGATGAGATTATAGACAAGCTTAAAGTCCTTAAGCTAGCTAATTCATTTATTTCTGATGCCGTAGTACACTTAACTAAACTTACGGCTAAGAACTCCGGATTCGCCATTCAAGCGCGTAGAGCGCTGTGGCTTAAATCCTGGTCAGCTGATGTGACTTCTAAATCTAAATTGCTTAACATTCCTTTCAAAGGGCAGACATTATTCGGGCCCGGTTTGAAAGAAATTATCGCTGACATTACTGGAGGTAAGGGCCATGCCCTGCCTCAAGACAGGGCCAAACCAAGGGCTAAACAGTCTAATTTTCGTGCCTTTCGTAACTTCAAGGCAGGAGCAGCATCAACTTCCTCCGCTCCAAGACAGGAAGGAACTGTTGCTCGCTACAGACAGGGCTGGAAACCTAACCAGTCCTGGAACAAGGGCAAGCAGGCCAGAAAACCTGCTGCTGCCCCTAAGACAGCATGAAGTGAGGGCCCCCGATCCGGAAACGGATCTAGTGGGGGGCAGACTTTCTCTCTTCGCCCAGGCTTGGGCAAGAGATGTCCAGGATCCCTGGGCGTTAGAGATCATATCTCAGGGATATCTTCTGGACTTCAAAGCTTCTCCTCCAAAAGGGAGATTTCATCTTTCAAGGTTGTCAGCAAACCAGATAAAGAAAGAGGCGTTTTCGCTGTGTACAAGACCTCTTACTAATAGGAGTGATCCACCCAGTTCCGCGGTCGGAACACGGACAAGGGTTTTACTCAAATCTGTTTGTGGTTCCCAAAAAAGAGGGAACCTTCAGGCCAATCTTGGATTTAAAGATCCTAAACAAATTCCTAAGAGTTCCATCGTTCAAAATGGAAACTATTCGGACCATCTTACCTATGATCCAAGAGGGTCAGTACATGACCACAGTGGATTTAAAGGATGCCTACCTTCACATACCGATTCACAAGGATCATTACCGGTATCTAAGGTTTGCCTTCCTAAACAGGCATTACCAGTTTGTAGCTCTTCCCTTCGGGTTAGCTACAGCTCCAAGAATCTTTACAAAGGTTCTGGGCTCTATTCTGGCGGTACTAAGACGCGAGGAATAGCGGTGGCTCCGTACCTAGACGACATTCTGATACAAGCGTCAAGTTTCCAAACTGCCAAGTCTCATACAGAGTTAGTTCTGGCATTTCTAAGGTCGCATGGGTGGAAGGTGAACGTAGAAAAGAGTTCTCTATTGCCACTCACAAGAGTTCCCTTCTTAGGGACTCTTATAGATTCTGTAGAAATGAAAATTTACCTGACAGAGGACAGGTTATCAAAACTTCTAAATGCTTGCCGTGTCCTTCATTCCATTCAACACCCGTCAGTGGCTCAATGCATGGAGGTAATCGGCTTAATGGTAGCGGCAATGGACATAGTACCTTTTGCACGCCTGCATCTCAGACCGCTGCAATTGTGCATGCTAAGTCAGTGGAATGGGGATTACTCAGATTTGTCCCCTATGCTAAATCTGGATCAAGAGACCAGAGATTCTCTTCTATGGTGGCTTTCTCGGCCACATCTGTCCAGGGGGATGCCCTTCCGCAGGCCAGATTGGACGATTGTAACAACAGACGCCAGCCTGCTAGGTTGGGGCGCAGTCTGGAATTCCCTGAAGGCTCAGGGATCATGGACTCAGGAGGAGAGACTCCTTCCAATAAACATTCTGGAATTAAGAGCAGTTTTCAATGCTCTTCTGGCTTGGCCTCAGTTAGCAACTCTGAGGTTCATCAGGTTTCAGTCGGACAACATCACGACTGTGGCTTACATCAACCATCAGGGAGGGACAAGGAGTTCCCTAGCGATGATGGAAGTCTCAAAGATAATTCGCTGGGCAGAGTCTCACTCTTGCCACCTGTCAGCGATCCACATCCCAGGTGTGGAGAACTGGGAGGCGGATTTCCTAAGTCGCCAGACTTTTCATCCGGGGGAGTGGGAACTTCATCCGGAGGTGTTTGCCCAACTGCTTCATCATTGGGGCAAACCAGATCTGGATCTCATGGCGTCTCGCCAGAACGCCAAGCTTCCTTGTTATGGATCCAGGTCCAGGGACCCGGGGGCGGTACTGATAGATGCTCTGACAGCACCTTGGGTCTTCAACATGGCTTATGTGTTTCCACCCTTCCCGATGCTTCCTCGATTGATTGCCAGGATCAAACAGGAGAGAGCATCGATGATTCTAATAGCGCCTGCGTGGCCACACAGGACCTGGTATGCAGATCTAGTGGACATGTCGTCCTGTCCACCATGGTCTCTGCCTCTGAGACAGGACCTTCTGATTCAGGGTCCTTTCAAACATCCAAATCTAATTTCTCTGAGGCTGACTGCATGGAGATTGAACGCTTGATTCTATCAAAGCGGGGATTCTCGGAGTCAGTGATTGATACCTTAATACAGGCTAGGAAACCTGTTACCAGGAAAATTTACCATAAAATATGGCGTAAATACTTATATTGGTGCGAATCCAAGAGTTACTCATGGAGTAAGGTTAGGATTCCTAGGATATTGTCTTTTCTACAAGAAGGTTTAGAAAAGGGTTTATCTGCTAGTTCATTAAAGGGACAGATCTCAGCTCTGTCTATCCTTTTACACAAACGTCTGTCAGAAGTTCCAGACGTTCAGGCTTTTTGTCAGGCTTTGGCTAGGATTAAGCCTGTGTTTAAGACTGTTGCTCCGCCGTGGAGCTTAAACTTAGTTCTTAACGTTCTGCAAGGTGTTCCGTTTGAACCCCTTCATTCCATTGATATCAAGCTGTTATCTTGGAAAGTTCTGTTTTTAATGGCTATTTCCTCGGCTCGAAGAGTCTCTGAGTTATCGGCCTTACATTGTGATTCTCCTTATCTGATTTTTCATTCAGACAAGGTAGTTCTGCGTACTAAACCTGGGTTCTTACCTAAGGTAGTCACTAACAAGAATATCAATCAAGAGATTGTTGTTCCATCATTGTGCCCTAACCCTTCTTCAAAGAAGGAACGACTTCTGCACAATCTGGACGTCGTCCGTGCCCTGAAATTTTATTTGCAGGCAACTAAGGATTTTCGTCAAACTACTTCCCTGTTTGTCGTTTATTCTGGACAGAGGAGAGGTCAAAAAGCCTCGGCTACCTCTCTCTCTTTTTGGCTTCGTAGCATAATACGTTTAGCCTATGAGACTGCTGGACAGCAGCCTCCTGAAAGGATTACAGCTCATTCTACTAGAGCTGTGGCTTCCACTTGGGCCTTTAAGAATGAGGCCTCTGTTGAACAGATTTGCAAGGCTGCAACTTGGTCTTCACTTCACACTTTTTCAAAATTTTACAAATTTGACACTTTTGCTTCTTCGGAGGCTGTTTTTGGGAGAAAGGTTCTACAGGCAGTGGTTCCTTCCATGTAAAGATCCTGCCTGTCCCTCCCGTCATCCGTGTACTTTAGCTTTGGTATTGGTATCCCATAAGTAATGGATGACCCGTGGACTGACTACACTTAACAGGAGAAAACATAATTTATGCTTACCTGATAAATTCCTTTCTCCTGTAGTGTAGTCAGTCCACGGCCCGCCCTGTTTTTTACGGCAGGTCTAAATTTTAAATTAAACTCCAGTCACCACTGCACCCTATAGTTTCTCCTTTCTCGTTTGGTTTCGGTCGAATGACTGGGTATGACGTAGAGGGGAGGAGCTATATAGCAGCTCTGCTTGGGTGATCCTCTTGCACTTCCTGTTAGGGAGGAGATATAATCCCATAAGTAATGGATGACCCGTGGACTGACTACACTACAGGAGAAAGGAATTTATCAGGTAAGCATAAATTATGTTTTTGTCAATTTTTAAACAACTAATGAAACTTTAAAAAATACATCTACATGTTAGCCATGGACTAATCTTTTCTTTGAATGCATCATTCTATCTAGCATGTATTTCGTGTTTAATGTCCCTTTAAAATTATGAAATTATGTACAATTAAAACCTGATTTTAAGTGTTTGGACATTAAAAATGTGTAAATTATAAAACTGCTGAAAATAAATGTCATCCAAGCATTCAGATAGTTGAGAATTTAGGTCAGGCAGCTTTACATAAAATACTTAATTGTAATAAAAAAAATCACCTTTGCAATGTATTTTATTTTTGCCTACTTTTCATGTAGTTTATTCTCAAGTTTTTCCCCTTTCCCTAAGAGAACTAGAATGCATAAAGGTCAAAATACTCGCTGCAATCATCAGTAATACGACAGCAATTGCTGATTAACATACTATTTTCTGATTGGTAGCGTAATTTTTGGCTCTGTGTTGGCCTGGGAAAACTGTTTCTTACAGCTTTCTGCATATTTAGATAATTGAAATGCAGAAAACCCAGATGTTCTCAATTTATTGCATGTGAAAGTCAAACGGGCTAACTACTTTAAATTCATTTATAATGAATTTGAATGTCAAAATGTGTATTAGATTTTTATATTATCATAAATAGAAATAACAAAATGAAATGGAACAGATTTAGATATCTAATACCTTGCAAATTATTATATATTTGTCTGTTTTCATTAATTTGTTTTAAAATATATATTTTTTAAATTTTATAATCTTTTATTGAGGTTTTAGCAATACACAGTAAATAACAATTGTCTTCTCACAGTAATAATAGACATAGAAAGCATTTTCCAGAGATATGAACATCCTGAATTCACAGACAGAAATGAGTATAACTATGGTTAGAAAACAAGACAAATACCAGAAACCTGCATTTTTTTTTATATGAGGGATTTCAGATTTGTGGTAACCAGGGGCGGAACTACAGGGGGTGCAGAGCTCGCGACCGGGCCTCCGAGGGGGGTGGGTCCAGCTTAAAAAAAAAAATTCCAATAAAAACATTGGCCTGCCACTGCCTGCCCTGATATCATGTGAGTGTGATGTGATACTTTACTAGTGTCTCTGTCTCAGACTACAGGGGTTAGTGTTTCTGTTTTACCCATTGGTGTTTATGTGTGGTGTTTATGTGTGTGTGTGTGTATGTATGTATGTATGTGACTGTGTGTGTATTTATGCATTTATGTGTGTGTGTGTATGTGACTGTGTGTGTATTTATGCATTTATGTATATATGTGTGTGTGTGTATGTTTGTGGAACCAGCAAATTACATACCTTGTTACTACAGCACGCAAAAAGTTCTTCGCTTTCTACTTCATTACAATTATGAATTAACATTGCTATAAAATGTAACCACAAAGGAAATTGCCTACATATTTATAATTAGGAATGAATATTGTTACATCTATGGGTGATACACAAAATGTAACTACAAAGACAATTCAAAACAGCTGCATGCCCATCCATTGAAAAATAAATTAAATGATTGAATACTAAGTATCTAATTGAAGAAATTGTGCAAATAAAAAGACCGCCAAACCAACACACAGTATTACAGCTTGAAAAAGGCCAGTGTAACGGCCGAAACGCGTAGCGAAATACTGTGGTACTAACAAAGAAAAGATTTTACCTACTGAGGCTACAAACAATACCTGATATAAGCCCAGTTTTTTACACCTCCCGCTTTTTGGATAAGCGGTAAAAGACGGATCAAAGCCTTCAAAGAAAAACACTTCCAATTTGTATCAACTCCAGCACTTCAGTCTATACCAGCAGACCGTCACAAAGACTACCCACATCAGAGGGATACGGAGCTGCACACAGTCAGCGGGACCCGACATCCTCCAGCAAAAAAAGAGCGCAACAACTCGAACCAGGCTCCAGAATCGGTTAGGAGTACAGTAAGTCTTAACGCTCCTTACTCCAATACTTCCTTATACTGTAGAGCTTTGGTAAATATAGTTCTTACCTCAACACATATTGACAGTGTTTAACACTCAAGGATACTGGTGCAAAAAGGAGTGTCTAATATAAACTGACACAAATTATCCAAAAAAGCTTTTAAGAAAACGACTTTTAAACAACAAATCCACCGGTGGTTTTTCTTTTTCTTTTACTATTGAAACTAGGTTACCAACGAATACAAAAATTCCTGTGCAACTTAAATTGCCATACACTAGTCGGCCGACTATTAGCAAGTTTATAATTGCACTATTAGCAAGTTTATAATTGCAGAAATACAGTTTTAACCGTAAATATACATTTTTACATTTTTAGCAATATAGGTTTTATGAAATATTTGTAAGATTTTAAGCAACAAATATTGGTAAGATTTTAAGCAACAAATGTTCAAACATTTTCCTTTCCTTTCTCATATGACAGTGATTTGTGTGAAAGCTAATAATTGTTGATACCAGGAACAAGCATCTAGACCAAGAATATTTTTCTATATATATAGTAACACTAGAAATATTAGGAATAGCAAAACTTTACAAGCATAAAGATCCCTTTCAACTGTATATTTGACTTTTTTAGACTGTGTACTAGGTTTTCAATGCACTAGGTACAACACTCTAACGAGTCCTATTTTTAAAACATTTTTTAAAACATTTTTCAAACACACAGGTTGTTTCATTGTATTTCATATGAACATATTGTCACTAAATATATCGTTACCAAACATATTGTTACTATACACCTATACCATTAATCTTGTAACACCAGTCATATACTTCACAATTTGGTTACAAGACATATCTGTCTAAACTCAATCAGTACTTGTAAACCACTTGTCACAAAGTCCTATTGAAATTTTTAAAGAGATTTTTTCTTATTTTTCAAATAAATATATTTGTTATATAAACAAGGGTCAAATCTTTTATACAATTCCCTTAGATAAGGATACTGAATAATCAAGACAGGGGTAAAAGCATTCATTTGCGCCTACACTCCAAAAATTTCCAAAACCTCTCCTGTACACCTAAGTAAGATATTTTTTGGGGAAAATATCCTAGGAGTAAAAGGCTTACCCCATTAGGCAGCGCAAAAAAGTTTTATACTTCACTCACCTAAACTGGGAGGGGGGTAAACAGTGTCACTATACAGTACCACTATATACAGTACGGGGGGGCTGGACCATGTCACAGACTACTGTGCTCACTTTATTAAAGTACTGGGGTGGGTAGGGTCAGGCCAGCCATCTCACCGGCAGTTTACAGACTGTGTCACTAACTCACTATAGATTCTTGCACCTGGGCCCTGTGGTTTCTAGTTACGCCTCTCGTGGTAACTACTGTGCTAGCCACTCTTGGGCCACTGATATAATTAGAAATCATGTTGTATGGTAGTTACAGCAAAGGCCACTTTTGGGCCCTTTGGTTAGCTTAAGATTGTCTAGGTTCTGATAAATTATACAATGCAATAAGTAGCAATAAAAAAAAAACAACTAGCTAGCCTCAAACATCACTCTTGAACTGTAGTATATTATAGTGGGGTACAGCTATATACTAAAAGGTAGAAGATATAATAGTGATAACATAGTTGACTCAGAACAAAATTCTCAGCAGGGAATCTTTTATGTGTTTAGGTTCTGAGTGTCCCTAGCCAGCAAGTTACAATAACCTATTACTTATGTGGGCTAGCATAGATGAGAGGAGGTAAGATAAAGATACACAGCAGCTCCATCTTATTTTCAAAACCTTGTAAGAGGTCTTTGATTACTGTGTAGAAGTCTTCTCCATGTACCCGGGATACCGGCGCGGGGGTGTGTGTGTGCTAAGTTCTCGGATTTTGAAGGCCACCAACTAGAGATTTAACGTTCCAGATCTGGATTGAAGAGTCATAAAGAAAGCAAATATCATATCAACCTCCTTATACATATAACATAATATATAAATATATATTTTACTGAAATAACATTATATATACACATATATATATATATATATATATATATATATATATATATATATATAATGCGTGTACATACATGACTCGGCATGGGCCACCCGATTAAAGAGAAGTCTGCTGTAACACTTCTTTTGGTCGGTGAGAAAGTCCGATATGCAGGATAGCACTCCATAAGGGCATGGTTTGACAACTAACGGGTAAACGGACAGCAGATAGTGAATACATGGATTAACTTGAAGTGGTGAGAATCAGAGGGGTCCCTTAGGCAAGAGAACTACTCTCAGTAGGAGTACCCCTAGGCTGCAATTCACTAAATGTATTGACCGTGCAGTATATACTGCTTGCTTCACCTTCTAATACAGTGGGACTGCTACATCGCTCTTTGTGATTGTCACACTTGCTTGCTGCTTAACCCGTATGAACTGCTTCTAATAACAATAACCACCCCTATGTGATATATGCTAATTAACTCAATGACTTTAAACAAACACTAAGGGCTGATATCGTTTGAAGAATTTTTTTTTAAATAAAGCTTTCTTATTGGGAAAAAAGTAAACATTGATTTTAGGTATATGTTATATAAGGTGCTGTACTTGTAAGGTACTGTACATATATATGTGTGTGTGTGTGTATATATATTTATATATGTGTATGTATACAATGTTTTTAACTTATATTTCAATACAAAATCATAATCTAAAGAATACTACTATTTTCAACATTTGAGCAATATCCAACATGAGAATTTCAGCATGACCCCATAGAAGGCTATTATGTGAGGGAATTAAGCGCACCTGCAGATGTTAGCGCTCCCTAGACTTTTATTTGAGCGATAAAATATTATTTTTAACTTGTAGTATGAGCGCAAAATAGAAGCACTATTAATTGCGTTTGCGTAGTGTTAATGCACAATAGAGCTAATATTTTTTTTTTTTTAAATATTTTATTTATTTCCAGCACTAGTCACAATAACAAACATTTTAAACAGTTGGATCATTACAATGTTCAATACAGATTTGTCACTACAACCGTCCTGGCTTTTTCTATATATTTCAATGGTTTACTTCCTCCAACCTCCTTCCACTTTCTCCATCCCCTCAAATACCATTAGTTACCATTCTAAGCCTATATGCGCTTCACTTCACATGTTATTTGTCACATTATCACAGTCCTCCGCTACCCATCAATTAGGGAGCAAAAGGCCCTATGCCACATTGCGATTTTCTGCAAGCTTCTCAAAAGTCTTAGTAATGTGGCAATAGGTCATCCTTTTTTCAATCAATGTCTCTGCCATAGAGGTAAGTCCTTGTTCCAGGTTGTTGGCATCAAAGTTTAACATTTGCATTTGCATCACATCACTATCCCACCATTTGCAAAGTTCTACTCTTCTCCTACTCTCCCCGAGGCGCCCCCCCAGGATCAAGACTCTCCATCTTATCTAAGTCATTTTGTCTTATACGGGCATGTTAGTTAAAGATATTCCACCTTCCCCTAAGTTGGGCTTCAAGGACAAACTCTGAGTCTTTAAATGGGTATATTATTTGTCTCTGGTGTGGGAGGTCTAAGCTGCAAATCAGGGGTTCCCATTTATTTATAAAATGTTTGGTCCGTAACACGTCCCCTTGTGTGTCTATCTGTTCATATGTCATTTGTCTTTGTACTGTTATTTTGAGCTGTGTTAGATTTGGTGAATTGGGTGTCATCCATTGTTTGAGAATAAGTTTTCTAGCCAGCAGTATTACATTGTGGATGAATTTGACGTGCTTCTGTGCACCTGCTTGTGAATGCAGTAGGATCAACATAGTCGTTGTCAATTCAAGTTTTTCCCCTGTAAGTTTCTCCACCCATCTCTGAGTCATTCCCCAGAATTTCTTGAGTCGCGGGCACTGCCATATCATGTGTGTAATGTTAGGGTTAGGGTGCGAACATTTTGGGCATAGCCCTGACGTTTCAGGACTCCACTTGTGGAGCAGTCTAGGTGTTATGTATGTATTGTGTAATAATTTCGTATGTGATTCCCTGATCTCATTAGACAAAGAGGCTTTCCTCACTTTCATGACACTTTGTTCAATTATTTGATCTGGGGTCGGTTGTCCATTTAGTGCGTCCCATTTGTTTTGAAGGTGATCTCTTGTGGTTTTGTTGGGTGTGTTTTGAAGAGCCTTGTAGGTGTGTGAGATTGAGGTCATCCCCCCTCTGTGCAACGTCAGCAGTCTGTAAATTTCACAATTAGTGTCTGGCAGGTCCCCCGCTCTCAAGAGACTTTGTATGTAGTGTCTACTCTGTAAGTAAGCAAAATGATGTTTGTTGGGTAAGTTAAAGGCTGTTTGTATCTCTACAAATGGTCTAACTGTTCTCTGATCTGCTGATAACACCTGTCTTATGGTGGTCAGTCCCCATTCCTCCCATTGCTTAAAAGGCTTGGTGGTAAAACCGGCCTGGAAATCTGGGTTACCCCTTAGTGGGAGATACGCAGTGTGTCTGTTTGAGATTCCCAGAGCCTTGCAAATCTTCCTCCACGCTAGCAGAGGGTGTAGGAAGAGGGTTGTATTTCCCACTGCCCCTTCAATTTGTGCACGAGTCATGTGTGGGAGCATTTTCAGGGACCACGGGGTGATGAGTTCCCCCTCTAGTTTTGGATTTGTAAAGGTGCTTCTATCTAAAAGCCAATCCATTGCGTATTTAGCTAGGGCAGCCCAGTTGTAATGTTCAATGTTTGGGAGCCCAAACCCTCCCATCTCTGGAGTACAGGTCATCTTAGTGAAACTTATTCTGTGTTTTTTCCTTCTCCATAGGAATTGTAGGATGTCCCTATTTAGTGCAAGGAGATCTTGTTTGTGTATGAGTTCTGGTAGCATTTGAATAGTGTAGAGCAGTTTGGGAAACAGAATCATTTTAATTAATCCCACTCTTCCCGACAGTGTCAGTGTTAATGCCGACCAGGTCACCAATGTACGTCTTAGACCTTTAATTAATGGCCTAAAATTCAAGTCATACCACTGTCTGGGATCTCTGGACAAAGTGACACCCAGGTACCTAAATGTAGTAGTAATGATTTTAAAATTGTCCTGAAGCGGTATAGAAGGGTTTTTATTGTGTAGCCATAATAGCTCCGATTTTTCTTTATTAATACAGTACCCCGATATTTGTCCAAATTCAGTGATAATGCGCATAATATTGGGGATATTATTTCTGGGTTCTTTCATGTATAGAATCATGTCGTCTGCAAAGAGTGAGATATGCATTGTTTCTTTGCCTATAGTCAGTCCCTCCATGTCGCTTCTAAGTTTAATTGCTAGTGGCTCTAACGCCAGATCAAAGAGGAGCGGCGACAGGGGGCAGCCCTGCCTCGTGCCTCGCTTAAGGGAGAATACCTTAGAGGGAGTACCGTTAATTAGGATCGCTGCTCTAGGATCAGTGTAAATGGCGTGTATGGCTGTCACCCCTTATGCCAAATTTTCCCAATGTGGTAAATAGATGGTCCCATAATATCTTGTCGAATGCTTTTTCGGCATCCACAAGTATTAGGCAGGCTTCCCCTCTCTCTTTCTCTCGGTCCTGTTTCTCCAGTCCCCAATAGTAAGATAGTATGGATTGCAACTTTCTCATATTTTTCACTGATGATCTGCCTTTCACAAATCCCGTCTGGTCGTCGTGTATCAGAGAGGGTAAAATTTCTGTCAGTCTGTTGGCCAAAATTTTCGCGAACAGTTTGTAGTCTGAGTTAAGAAGGGATATTGGTCGATATGAGGATGTCAGTAGTGGGTCTCTGTCTGGTTTGGGTATTACTGTTACGTTTGCTTCCGTAAACCTGTTAGATAGACCAGCTCTTCCCTCCCTAATTGCATTAAAGAGCAATGTGAGCATATCCGCTGTTTCCCCTTTGATCATTTTATAAAATTCCCCTGGTAATCCGTCAGGGCCAGGGGTCTTCTCTAAGGGTAATGTTTCGATGGACTTAATAACTTCCTGTGGGCTAATTGGAGCATTGAGTTTTTGGAGCTGCTCTTCAGCCACCTGCGGGAGGTTCATATCCCTCCAGAAGTTTTGTTTCTGTTCAATGTGTATTTCTTGGGCATTGTATAGGTTAGAGTAGTAGTCTATGAATGCTTCGTGTATGTCTTTCTCCTGCGTTAATAATCTACCCTTTTCTCCAAGAGCTGTTATGTAGTTTGGTTTTCTGTCTAACTTGGTAACTCTCGCCAATAGTTTCCCTGTGCGATTCCCATAACGATAAAATTTTGCTTGCATTCGATTCTGAGCCATCACTGATGTCTGAATGAGGTGTGTATCTCTGAGTTGCTTAGTGTCTTTGTATTTTATTCTGTTGTGTTCTGTCGGGTACCTCAGGTATTGGTTTCTGGCATTCAAAAGCTGGCGTAGCAGCAGCTCTCCCTTTTGTTTGTAAGTTGCAGTCAGTTTTATTGCATACCCTGTCACCACTCCCCTCAGCACTGCTTTCGCAGCTTCCCAGAACAGTGAAATATTATTCATATGTTGGGCATTAAGGTCCTTATATGCCAGCCATTCCCCTACTAAGTGACTTCTCAGGTTTGTATCGTGGTATAGATGTGTGGGGAATCTCCACCTACATATCTTTCTGTGAGGTGTGTCTGTGTGTAACTCCAGTGTGACCGGAGCATGATCCGAAATAGTTATGGGGTCTATTCTCACCTGTCCAATTCTAGGGCATAGCTGTTTCGACACTAGAAAGTAATCTATACGGGACAGTGTAGTCTTTGATGGGTGTGCGCATGTATAGTCTCTTGCTTCTGGGTTTCTTTCCCTCCATACATCTAGCAGAGCTAGGGTGTTTCTGAAATTTTTAATAATTAGTGTTTCTCTTTTAGATTCTTTCCCTTGGTGCGTGTGATGTGTGGTGCCACTGGGGTCACGGAATCTATCCGCTGGCGTGTAAGGAGCGATGTTGTAATCTCCTCCTGCTATGATGGGGAGATCTGAAAAGTGTATGAGCTGACTTTGGAGGTGATTAAAGAATTCCCTTTTCCTTGTCTGGGGGCCATATATTCCACATAATACCACACAGAGCGATTCCAGTTGAACCTTAGTTATCAGATATCTGCCCTCTGAATCAGACACCGTTTGTGAAGTAGTGTATTGTAACCCCTTACGAAACAACATTGCCACACCCCTCGCTCTTTTCCCCTCATATGGGGTGTAAAGGACCTCCCCCACCCAACTCTGTTTAAGTTTTTGGTGCTCTATTTGTGATAGATGAGTCTCTTCTAGTACTGCAATGTCTGTCTTTCTGGACTTAAGCTGTCTCAGTATCGCTTTTCTTTTGATAGGTGAGGTTATTCCTCCCACATTCCATATGGTGATCCTCATCCTGGCGTTTTGATCACCTAACTTTGGTCTCTTGTCAGTATCAGTCACAAATGTGTGATGGAATATGATATATACAATTGAGTGGGAGTTATGAGGTGTGTTGTACTTACTCGTTTGTGCAGTCTCCCAAGTCTGTCCTCTTTTCCCCCAGGGTGGCGCCTCGAGGCTGGCTCGCTTTATCTATTGTTATAGTGTACAGATAACAATTGAACATTACTAAAATAGCTCCCTCACTCCTTTGTCTCCCCTCAACAATAACAATACCTACAATATTCTTTGCAATGAAACACTTAAACAATAACAGAGAAACAGTAAATGCCCCCCACACTTGTAAAGGATATAAGTTCACTTGTCTTAGTCTTTAAATTGCTTTATTATTATGTTCTTTTCTTCTGTGATCTTGGCAACAGCTTTCATCTGTCTGAATTTGAATTTGAAGGGCGACTTTCACGATCTCGTGACAGTTCTTGTTTGCTCTCCCTCTGTAAGTGGAGCTTGAGTTGATTTGGTGAGTCGAAGTACAGGGGACCATTGGTTGTATGTAGACGTAGTCTCGCTGGATACAGAAGGGCTGCTGGTCTTCCCTGCTCCATGAGCTGCTTACAGTAAGGTGTGAATTCTTTCCTTTTGGCTGCTACTGCTGCAGAATAGTCTTGGAACAGGTATACTTTCCTGCCTTCAAATTCCAACTGCGGGGCTTTTCTGTATGCTTGAAGGATTGCTACTTTTGCCTTGAAATTTAGGTATTTAACCATAATCTGTCTTGATTGCTGGTTATTTTCGCCCGTCTTTCTTTGGTCGCCAACCCTATGGGCCCTCTCTACAGTATATGGCAGGCATGCTTGTGGAATATGGAGCATCTTTGGCAGTGTGTTTTCTGCAAATTCTATTAGTTGTGATCCTGGGAGGGATTCTGGAATTCCTACTATTCGCAGGTTGTTTCTTCTCGACCTGTTCTCCAGGTCATCAATTTTCGCCCACAGTCTTTCATTTTGCTGTTGTAATGTTTGTATATTGGTCTCAGCTTCTCTATGGCGGGTTTCTCCCTCCGCTACCCTTTGTTCTACCTGTGTTAGCCTTCCATTAAATGATTTAACTTCAGTTGTTAATGAGTCCATCCCTGTTTGTAATTGCTCAATTTTTGGCAAGAAGAGTGCAGATATCTGGGAGACAATTGGGTGGGGGTCCACAGGGATAGCATTCAGCGTGTCTTCTGTGTCTACGTGGGGCTGTGATGTTTCCACATGATTCTTTTTCTTATCAGTATTTTTAGGCCTGCCTGCCATTATTCCTGTCTTCTTATTAAAGGAGTTATAGTATTTTTGCATACAGCTTTAAGTGTGTTAGCTGTTGTTTCTCAGTAAGTCAAGTTCTTGATGTGGCACTCTACACACAAGCACCTTCTGCTCAAAGTCTATCAGATCACTGAGAGCTAATATTTTTTAACTCCAATTGTAATCTAGCCCTGAATGTTTACCTTAGCTGCAGCATGGAGAAAATAATAAAGGGCAAGCTAGAGGAACATGTGGCACTGGTTGAGAAACAAGAAATTAGATGACTAACTATATATTTTGGGTAAACAATAAAAACTACTTATACTAGGAAAGTTTTGGAAGAGATTAAGGAATTCCTTTTGGAAGAGTCCCATATTAGCACATACATATGACATTAAATAATATATCTTTAAATTATCTAGCAAGCCTACCCACTCTCACTACATAAGTTTCTAAAGGGCCTTCAAAGGGCTGGACTTTAAGAGTGTCATATGACACACTCACTGATTGGATGTTCATTGGAATTGTCATAAAACCGTTCATCCCAGTGGGCCGGCAAAACATTGTAATAGAAGCATTACTATAGGCACAAATTTAAACCTTTTCACGGATAGATTAAAAAAAGTACACATATACTTTGGTAAAGATTACATATGTGTCATTTGACTAGCTAAAGTTTAGCATCACTTTAATAATACATATGCTTATTCATGGATGTAATATGCTTGTATAACTCTTAAGTAGGTCTATTACATACATACATTTCAGCATTTATTGTTATACTATGTCTTAGAGGCAGACATTTTTATATAAACACATATTTATTAACTAGTTGATTTTAATAGTGTAACCATTCATGCAAAGATGAAGTACAATTGATTGTATTGACATGGGATGTGCGGAAATGGAAAGCACTATTGCTAAACTTAATAATACAAAGACGTAAAGCTTTTATCCTGTTTTCCATAGGATGCACTGTAATGCACGACGCTATTGCTAAAATAATGTATCAATTATTAACTTTCTGCTCAAACCACATTACGTAACAGAGCTTGCTTATTAATGTATTACACTTATATTTGTAATTGATCTGATTGGTAATTGGGAAAAAACAACCAATTAATCAAATAGGAGGGCCAATCGGATATGTGGTTACTAAGAAACTGTAAAGGAAAGCAAGTGTCATAAAATCACTGAAAAACATTATAAAGAAGTACCTTAAATAAAGGCTCTGCGGGTGGTTGCATATAATCCCATATGTTCGCATTTAGTTGTTATATTAACTAGAGAGCCTAATGAAACAGCCATAGTGATGTTTAAAGGCGAGAAATGTGTTGTTCTTTTTAATGATGCATATGCTATGATTGTTTCTAGCTTATCTGTATGTTTTTAATAAATAATTTTAATTGGAATGTTCACACAGCTGCGGCTTATATAAACTACTTGCTGTTTGGATACAAGAGGGGATTTAGCTGGGGACTCAGACTCCTGGCCTGCCTAAAGACACCATTGGTCTTGCGGTTTCATTTTTGGGGATTTCATAAACCGCACAGAGTAAGCTATGTGACATCCCACTTAAGTTTTTCAGTGATTTTTACCATTTCGGTGGTTATCCTGTGGTCTCTTCATCTTCATGGTAACACTTGTTGTTTATAAGATTGCATCTAAAAATGTGTGTATTAATTTGGACATTTGTATACAATTATTAGAATCAGTGCTCATTCCATTTGTATATGTCTTATAAAAAACATCCTCCCATCCTCCCATAAACTAATCACTCTATCCCTAACACTATATATCCTTAAATCATTTAGTATTACTATTCCCCATTAACACCTTTTTTTAACCAAAGTTAACTCAGTACCTCATTATCCATTTCACTGTTATCGCTACACTTTACCCATATCCCACTTCAATTTCTAGTATTTAAACCAGTATTTGTATAAGTGCACATATCCAGGTCATCTCTAAGGGTTAGGTTCAGTGGGGGCTCTGGTGGTGAGGGGTTCCATGGTTAGAGCGATTGGGTACAGAATGGGATCTAGTGGTTAGAAGGTTAAGTGAAGAGTCATGGTTTAGGGGAGTCTGGTGGTTAGGGGTTAAGAGCAGTAGAGGTATAGTGGTTAAGGGGTTAAGTGCAGTGTGGGGATGTCATGATCAGGGGGTTTAGGTTCTGTGGGCAGTCCAGCAGTTAGAGGGTTAAAGTGGTTAGGGGATTAAGTGTGGTGGTGGGTCCAGTAGTTAAAGGGACTGTATACACCAATTTTCATATAACTGCATGCAAAAGACACTACTATAATGAAGAATATGCACAGATACTGATATAAAAATCCAGTATAAAACCATTTAAAAACTTACTTAGAAGCTCCTAGTTTAGCACTGTTGTTGATGTTAGGCTGGCACAACCACTGGAAGAGGCTGAAAAAAGCAAGAAGAGCAGATACTCCCCCCTCTCTATGCATATGAAATGACCCATTACACAACACAGAGTCTGTAGACATCTAAAACTTTGATGGAGGGGGACTAAGATCATAGATGACTCATTTCCTCATAAAGGGTGCATCCTAAAGGGCTTGTCTAGCTCAACCTATCTATGGTTATGTGATGTGATTCACGTGATGAGATCTGCAATCACCGAGATTGGTGATTTGTTGCAAGGGCTCTAAAGACAAAAAATTATGTCTAGAAAGCAGGCGGTATGAACCCGGCCTGGTAGAAGGCAGAGGTGGAACATAAAAGAGATGAGCAGGCGGTGCGCAGGGCCCTAGCAAAAGAACACAGGAACCAATCTGTAGACAGTACGTATGCAGAAGAATTTGCCAGATTCGCAAAACAGGTGCAAGTGTTGGGGTTCCGACTGTGAGAAGAACCAGGGGACGGGTGAGTACCGGATACCTGTGATGACAGGTAGCCATATTGTTACACCCAATTCAGAAATGGCAAAACTGCCATCTTGGTACCCTCACATTATCCATATCATGATCCTAAAAAGCACTGACATGATTTTTGTAATTTATTTTTTGGCAGGGTCAGTAAAACAATATATAATGTTAGTCTCCTTTGTATACATGGTTCATGTTATTACAGATTATTTTGAGCCCCAAAACAGCAATGCACTACTGGGACCTAGATAGCCATATATGGTGAGCAAATGACAAGAAGCATACTGTAGGCATCAATCAGCAGCTAACTCCCAATAGTTATTTAAGCTGACAGTAATCTTCATATTTTAGCACTCTATATTGTCTGCAGCTTACTGATTTTAGAATGAGTTTTAAACATACTTCCCTTCCTACTCACAGTGTAAAAATATGAAAATTGCTGTCAGATATTAAATTTACCCCCAACAGCTCACCCAGTCCAGTGCTGTGCATAATCACATAATAAAATCAGATGCACTGAGTGTCTGCTGTGTTTCCCCTCCAGTTTATACTAACTTGACACACTGCAGCCTAGCTTCTCCCCTGCACCTCTGCCCTCAGAGTATCAGGGGGCAATGGGTGAATGGGTTCACATATTATGCGTCTGCCTAATTTTGATGCTGTGTTGTAACAATAACCATATGCCCAGAATGTGTTCTAGAGACTGGTATTGTCAATATTATAGGGTAGGTGTAAGAGTTTGGTGCTGTAATCTGTATAATAAACTATGGATAATGCTAAATTATACTATCACTATCAAATGTTTGAGTTTTGAATGTAGAACTGAGTGAGCAGAGCAGTTCAACATTAGGTTGTCAATACTCCGGTAACCTGCTTGCTTGCTCTGCTTCAAAGTGTCCCTGTAATTTTTTTTTTTAAATGTTATCAACTATGCTATACATTTGTAAAAAAAATACTCCAAAATGGGCTATATAAATGTATCATCCCTTTAAGGGGTTTGAGTTGGTGACAGGTACAGGTGTTAAGTGTTGCAGCAGGGCTGGCAGTTTAAGGGTTAATTTTGGTAATGAGGCTCTGTGGTTAGAAGGTTTGCCAACATTGTGTTGACTTCTTAGCTTTGGAACACAGAAATATTAATAAAGAAAAAGTTGATGCAAACATATTATATGTGTTTTTGCATTTATAATATAATTAATATGTACAGATAATATTTTAATTAATAAATATATGCCATTCATAATACACTTTCATACAAACTGACACCATACATTTTACATTTTAGCGAAAAGTAAATTAATAAAGCAGTTTTCTGTATATAATAAAAAATTTGCCTTTCTAGAATCTTGTCAGGGATCTCCCATACCTGGACAGTACTCTCAGAATAAATTAGGAGCACATCTGCTGACAAAGACTGTGTAGCCCAGAGCAGCAGTGATGTTTTTTGTGGGTGGGGCCATGATAGAAGGCAGGTGAACCATGGGCGGAGTCAGAGTGTGGTTATGGCCAGACCGAGCTATGGGGAATCTGGGCAAAGTAGTGGTGGGCACATGAGGGCTGATCACAGATGTAGGGGCACATGGGGGGCAGCCATTATGCAGGGGCTAGTGCCTCCCAGGCCCTCCTTGGTGACACCACTGCAGAGTAGTTTGAGTGCAAAATCCACTAGTGTGTAATTACAAATGTAAAACAAAGAAAAACAGTAAAGCAAACTAGCCAACATTTACTCATTGACAGAAAGCAGCAAAATAAAACTAAAAATTTAAATTAGAAGCACATATATTATAATCTTATTTAAAACCCACTCTGTCAGGAAAAGATGTAACAAACAACGCTAATTTTAAATGGTTCTCTGTAAATAAAGTGATTAAGGTTTATAAAGGAAGATGTATTCATATATACACAAGGTATACTAATTTAGCATGTATAAAACAAACATAAAGACACTGAACAAAGCATTGCAACTTCTTAGGCATTTACAGTTGAAGTTATATAGCTCTTGGTCTAACTGCACTACACCTCTTCAAAAGAGGATATTTGACATCTACTTATATCACTTTATCTATACATATTTAAACATATTAACCCTTTCACTACAGGGAATTTCAGAAAAAAACCTGCCAAAAGTACTGGAGAATTATTAACATTTTTGAGGTCACTACGTTTAAACAGAAATAATTAGTTTTGTTTATTAACCTATGAAAACTATAAATATATATATTTATAAATATATATATATATATATATATATATATATATATATATATATATATATATATATTTTCATAAAGAGAGCTTTAAGAGGATGACAGTTTCAACTAGCAGATTATTACTATTACCATATATCCCTACTTATCTATTTAATAACTGGCATTAGACCCAATGGGGTCTTCAATTTGACTAACATGCCTAACCAGTGTTTCTAATATCAAGAGGCCCATAAGTGACCGGCTCATTAGTCACTCATAAAAGCATTTATAATTTTAAAATGGAGGTTTTAGATGCTTATAACTTAGAATTAATTTTGTCTTTTATATATATTGTTGTATTGAGGTATTCCATGAAAATGTGGTCATTTATGCTAAGACATTATTTTTATATCTTTTGTTGCGCAAAACCTCAATAAAAGAATATTTATAAAAAGAAAAAAAAACCCATATATTTATATATATATATATATATATATATATATATATATATATATATATATATATATATATATATATATACTGTATATACACTTACCGGCCACTTTATTAGGTACACCTTGCTAGTACCGGGTTGAACTCCCTTTTGCCTTCAGAACTGCCTTAATTCTTCATGGCATAGATTCAACAAGGTGTTGGAAACATTCCTCAGGCATTTTGGTCCATATTGACATTATAGGATCATGCAGTTGCTGCAGATTTGTTGGCTGCACATCCATGATGCGAATTTTGCGTTCCACCACATCCCTAATGTGCTCTATTGGATTGAGATCTGGTGGCTGTAGAGGCCACTGGAGTACAGTGAACATGTTTAAGAAACCAGTTTGAGATTATTTGTGCTTTTGACATGGTGCATTATCCTGCTGGAAGTAGCCATTGGAAGATGGGTACACTAGTCTGTAGTCATAAAGGGATGGACATGATCAGCAACAATACTCAGGTAGACGTGACGTTTAAACAATACTCAATTTGTACTAATGGACACAAAGTATGCCAAGGAAACATTAAAACACCAGCTGAAATCAAGACTCATCAGACCAGGCAACATTTTTCCAATCCTCTATTGTCCATTTTTTGTGAGCCTGTGTGAATTGTAGCCTCAGTTTCCTGTTCTTAGCTGACAGGAGTGACACCCGGTGTGGTCTTCTGCTGCTGTAGCCCATCTGCTTCAAGGTTCAATGTGTTGTGTGTTCAGAGATGGTATTCTGCATACCTTGGTTGCAACGAGTGGTTATTTGAGTGTTGGTGTACTTATCTCAGCAGTTGACAACCAATAAATGTTGTATACGTCTTGTAATTATGAATATTAAAAATTAATATTTAATCCTTTGTTCAGATTAGTTATCTTTATAGACACAATGACTATATTTACGTAGTAAATATCGTATCACTTAAGGCCAATCTAAGTATGTCTATGCTGTTACAATTATTCTATACAAAGCCAGTTATAAAGATATTTCTACACATTAACCTAATTCATAATGAATCGCTTATTAAAAATACCACAAATGAGAATACCAGAACAGCCTATAATTAGCCAACAAGTTATAATGCTGAACTTATAATAATCAGATAAATTGTATATTATAAACACAATAACAAATTTATATGCAATTTCTAAAAGATTTCACAGTAAGTAAGACTGACTTATAAATACCAAAATATAAATTACTTTTCCTCGCCATAAAATAACTTGGCATCGATATAATTATTTCTAAGCTACACAGGCCAATGGGACATCAATTTAAAGTACAAAATACCCTTTTAAATCACAGCAACAATTTAATTATAGTTATAGAATACCTTTGATTTAAATATTAAATATACTTAACAATCACTTATACTTTACCACATAACTAGTTGGAGTTCAGCTTTTTCCAATAATTTTTTTTCACCGTCATATAAAGAGGTATATGCAATTCTGGAAATAAAATGTTGCTTTCTGTAATCCAAGGCAGCCTTATAAGTCAGTGACTTAAAATTCAGCAGCATGAACCTTTTTACTCCCGTGCATCAGACTTTTATCCAGTGATTAAAGTCCACCTCTATTTCATAATCATTGGTGAATTTTGTTAACACCCCAATCGGTGCTTGTCTTCTGATAGGCCTTTCGAAGCTGAACATCTCATTGGCCCCTGGAGAGGCATGTATTTTAATAACAGCCAACCCTTTTTTGCCGGAATATAATTTCTGAACCATTGGTGGCAGCATACACTCTCAAACAGTTTCACTATCAAATATTACTACAGTTTAGTATTTGATTTAAAGTGTTCATTAAATACATTTATAATTTCCAGTATCAGCAAACAATATGTCCAATATGTATGGGATTATTTAATACTATTTAACCTGAGTATTTTCATACTAAACATGAGTATATTCCACTTCATTATGGCACTTAAAAGGATTTTTAATACTTTCAGCATGAATTTAATTAGTATTTTAGTTCATATCCTGATATAATAGTTCCACTTCTTCCAGTTATCATCTTAATATCACATAAATATCTTGTGAGTAGCAGTCTGGTGTAATTTCATATAGCTATATTTACATTTGATTATTATCCTATATTAATATAAATATTGCATATCTGTGGATATTTTTTAATATTTAGTGTATACGCTATATGATTTGATTCAGGGCACACATTATTTAGGCATTCATATATTAGTATCTACTAGTCACATCTGGAACCTAGTTTGTATATCAGATGTCTGAAAAACAAAAGAATGTTATTTATTTTGAAATAAATTGGACATTTTAAATTGACCATATAGCTACTTACTCAATTCAGCAGATACTATATTTCTCTCAGATCCATTTATTTATACATATTATTTGCACAGTCTAAGGCACATATTAAATATTTGGAAACTATATAGATAATTTGTGTAAACTTTAAATCTTCAAGACTCTTATACTTCCAAAAATACATAGGTTTAATTCTTTTAAAATCTTAACTCTTAGGCTTTCACCTTCCCATATTACCCGTCGTAGGTATATATATATATATATATATATATATATATATATATATTTATTTAGTATCTTAAACTACATGAAAATTGGGCACACATCATTTGAAATGACACTTTTTAAAGTTTCAACCTTATGCTTTCAACCATAAATATGTTTCAAAGTAGATTTCTTTGCTATTACATGGAGACGTAATTTCTGAACTTCGTGTATTTGAACTCAGTAAGGGACAATTTAACACCTATATGATAAGAGCTACATCCCCTGAGAATGTTTTTATATTCCATTATCCTTGCAGAAAGACCGTACGCTCCTTCAGATAGGAACATTTCTTATAAAAGCTTTCTTTGAAGTGGATAATTGAGACATCCTGGCCTGTAATGTGTATCTGGTCACAGCAGGCAGTCTGCGTATTGAGTTTAGTGAGGGTTTTGGGCTGAAAATTCAGATTTTAGAATTTAACTTACATTAGCCAGAGTTTCATCTACAAATGAATTATTTTATCTTATCATATATAGGTATGTATATATATATATATATATATATATAATCTAAAGTCACTCAGCAATAGCCTGATATAAAATCCCCTTTCAATTCTAATGTATGTAGGACACATGCATCATAGACAATTTCATATTCCTATTTGGAATTTTTAAGATCATAATAGGTTTTAGCGGCAGTTGTGGACCTCTCTTTGTTCTTTTGAGCAAATGCAAAAGCATATTGCAGATGCTTCCTTAAGTTCTCCACATATTGATGTGTATTGGCAGCATTTATCAAGTTCTGGTCTGATGTACGGCACAGTAGATGTTGAGGTAGAACCATTCTTCTACCAGTCATCAATTCAAAAGGTGACATCTTAGTAGCACTACTTGGAGTTGCTCTTAATGCCATTAGGACTAGAGATAATTTAGCATCCCAGTCTTTACATGTTTCACTCACAAACTTTTTGAGGATTTTCACAATGGACTGGTTGTAACGCTCTACACCACCACTAGAGGCTGCTCTATATGCAATATGGAGCTTCCTTTTACCCCCTAGTATTTTCCACATTTTTGTCATCACTTCGCTAGTAAAGTGGGTTCCCCGATCAGATTCGATTCGCTGGGGTAAACCAAATCTGGAAAACACGTGGTTGATGAGCAATGCTGCGCATGTTTCAGCAGTATTATTAGGTATACTGATGCACTCTACCCATTTATTGAACAGGCATGTTACTGTTAACATGTATCTGTTACTTCTTGATGACCTAGTTACTGGACCAATCAAAACAATTTGTATATCTGACCATGGCATTATCATCCCTCTTTTCTGCAATGGCGCTCTATGCGTTGGCGCAGTTGGTTGGAACTGTGGACAGATTTAACAACATTGACAGTAGGTTTGAACATCCTTCAACATATGCGGCCAAAAGGCATAGTCACACAATATCTCATATTTTAATTTGGCACCACAATGGCCAGATGTGGGAGCATCATGGGCATGTTGAAGCATTAGACCTCTGAACTTTGTAGGTACCACCCATTGTTGGATGCCAGTTTTGGAGGTTCTAATTAACAAACCATCCTGTAACTTGATTTGTGATCTGGACTTTAACATTGGACATTAAGATTTTAAGATCTTACTTACCAATACAGTCCTCTTTTGAGTTGGGGTTGCTTTCAGGATCTTCTATGTGTTTATAGAAGATACCTATAATGGGGTCTTCCTTTTGACTAGTGATCAGGATCTCACTAGGAGAATCCTGACTCCATTGTACCAGGTTAGGCTCACTTTGTTGTTTAGCCTGGTTTCTGGTAATGGCTTCTACCTGAATTGCACCCATTAAGTGGTCGACACTAAGGAGTTCTCCAGTTATGGCTCCTTGTTTGGACCTAGAATC
This sequence comes from Bombina bombina, assembly GCF_027579735.1. Taxonomy (NCBI): domain Eukaryota; kingdom Metazoa; phylum Chordata; class Amphibia; order Anura; family Bombinatoridae; genus Bombina; species Bombina bombina. The sequence continues at coordinate 1,390,206,092 of NC_069499.1, forward strand.
CTTGAATGACCCTTGCTCTTTTTCCAGTGTATGGTTAACCCATTGGAAACCACTAGATTAGCAATCTTGCAGAACAACTTGCCATGTTTGACTGGTTTGTTGTTAGTTTTCTGCATGCCATTTCTTTTGCAAGTTGGCTGTCAGGGTATCTGTGAATGTCAGTAGATAATACTTATATAAATAATAAGATAAAATAAGTATGCAATCTATCAAATATTAAATTTGAACATGCTTATTTTATTGCTGAAAACATTCTGTGTATTGCAAATCTGAGGTCAGACATGAGATGCCTTGCTGATTACACATCAGACCCCCTCCCCACTCAATATGCTAAATCACATTTGCTCAGATCAAAATCTATGTAATAAAAGTTATCAGGTAATGACCCCATGTGGAGATATACAGACATACTGTATATAATGAACTCTTTGAAACTTAGGAAGGTAGTAATTAACACTTACTTGGTAATCAAATGTTAGATCCCAAAGCCTCTGGGAGATCCTAAAAAACACATCCTGGAACATATGCCAAAATTCACTTACAGGCATATGAAAACCATTTGGGATTTTAAACAACCTATAATATACATTTCAAATTATTTATTTTATACCTTAGTAGGGTAAATGTAAATAGATCAATCTGAGAGATTGTATTTTTGTATTATATTAAATATGAAGTGTATTGAATAATAGCTGCATTGGTAGATTTACAAATGTTTGATTTATTTCAAAATAACAACATCTGTTTCTTTATTTTTCAGACGTCTAATAAACCAACAAGATGTCCTATGAATATTGGTCATAAACATAAGTCCATGCACTCAAAAATTATTACTGTATTCATATTAAGATACAATATAATGCCAGGATATTGAATGCTATGATTCTGTGAAGACCAAGTAATTAACAGTATAATTGCTTACTAATATGATGCTAGAAGTATACTCATGTTTAGTCTCTATAGATACATACTAAATTATATCAGGTGGGAACATGTATGTTGACCAGATAAGTTTATTAATACTGGAAATTAAAGTATATTTAATAAACATTTTAAGGTGGGATATTTAAACTGCCGCAATATTTGATGGTAAAACTGCATTTCTGGTTGTCTGATGCCACCTATAGTTCAGAAATAATGTTGCAACCAAAAGATATCTGACTGCTCAGGGAGGCGTCTCCCAAATAGCCAATGATATGTTCAGATCCGAGGGCGAATCAGAGACAAGCATCTTTAAGTGCCTATCAAATTCTTGTGGGAATGATTAAAGATCAAAGAAGCATAACTTTTGGAGAGAAAGACAGGTTTTGTGCCATGTATATTCTCTGCCATTTTGGGACACTTTATTGGACAAAGGAAGATAACAATTTTGAGACCTGTGTCCTTACACTAGTGGACTAAATTCTTCTTAGATGACCCACAAGAAATTCTGGAAGCTGAACACTCAATTGGTTATGTGGTAACGTATGGCTGCTCTATGTATAATATTTAAATTAAAGGTATTTTGTTGCTACAGTTAGATTGCAGCTGGTAATTTAAAGAGCACAATTGGTATTTTAAATGTATATCCATAGTCCTGTGTAGTTTTAATGCTAAAAAAAATTACTTGCTAGAAGAGTATTTGTACTTTATAGTTATAAATCAGTTTTACTATTGCGAAATCTCATATAACTGGTTATTGTAGTTAAATTTATCTGGTGTATTAAGTTATTTGTAGCTATTGTGATATATTTTAAAACTTTTTTATAGTAGCTAAATAAGAGGTTATTTCAGATAAGATAAATTGGCATATCAATTGCCTGTTAAAGTATTTTGTTATATTGTTTAACTAAGCATTGTTAAGGTAATAGTCTATATTCTGATATTTGGAGTGAACTAGGCTGGATAATTATAGACTGTGCTGGGATTCACGTGCGTGGTGTTTATTGAAAGTAAGGTTCATTTCAGAGATATATTTTTATGTTCTGTGGTATAGAATATTATAACGGAATAAATGTTTATAATTGATTCATAAACTAGTCTCTACTTAATATATTTTAATGTGTTTATAAATTTGACTAATCTCAAGAATTTAGGAATAAATACTAATTTCAGTTGTTTCGTATATACATTTTAATTGGAGGTTATTTAAAATAATAATAATAAATAAATTATTTTTATAACCTGGTATATACTGACATTATCTGGAGACACAGCTGTAAGATTATTATCTTTATCACAGTGATATAATATATTTCTAGTAAATAGAGATTATTATTTGGAAAAAAAATTGTTTACAAAATTAATTAATTTAAAAAAAAAAAATTATTATTAATATTTAAAAATGAATGTTAATATTTTAAAAAAAAAATTCTTTCTCTATCTTGTTGGTCAAAATTGTATTAGCATTTTAAATTTAACCAAATGCTAAGCCAAAATAATAATGTCTGTTACTAGAAGTGAATAAAATTAATCTGTACTCAGTGTTGAAATATATTCCCCAAAATGACCCCTCACTAAGAGCGATGTTCTTAAAATGGACATCATAGGCCACATTAAAAATAGGTGTAAGATTTCGGGTGATTTAATTGATTATATGGATATGCTTGCAATTAAGGCTAAAAAATTGCTATTGATGATGGAAGGTGGAATGAAAAAAGTGAATTATTACAAATTAATCAATGCAAAAATCTCAAAAACGGGATGAACTAATACTCAAATCCTGGCCCCTTGTAATATGCATTATTGACGAAATGTCCACACACCTTATAGAAAAGGAATTGCAAATACAGGGGCTATAAGATAATATTCACTCATCACGCAAGTGCAAAGAGAGTTTAGAAATAGCCGAAAATGAAATTGTTACATTTAAACGAAACATGGCCACTTTAGAAGAGCATAACTAAGATTTAGTAGCCCAAATAGGATATTTAAAAAGACTATCTCACCATAATGAAACCCCCTGTATTAGCATTGAGGATAATGCAGGTATTTTAGAAACCCTAAAGGACTTATGAGAAGTGAATTAGAAAACTTCAGGGAAGAATTTAAACACAGGCCACTAATTGGTTCTTCACCTCCGTCACCTCATGTTTTACATTCAGGGAATTGCTACACTTCAGAGGGGGAGGGCAGTGATTATAGTGAGTCAAAGGGTGGAGCCAGCTACCCGAATAGCCCCCATAATGCCAATATGCGTAAGGGATCTCCCCACAGTAGAAGGGCAGATAGGGAACGCTCCAACCCTAACAAGAAGGTCCCTAGGAAGACCCAAGATGTGCCTCATAAGGTATATGACACCCCTAAAATAATTACTTTCTTAAATGGTGCAGTACCTAAATTTTCCAAAAAGGGAACCACTTCTATAATTGACCACTTAGAAACTTATAAGAATGCTTTATCCATAATGAATGTTAATAGTGAGCAATCAAAAATTAATTTTCTGCCCTGGGTATTTGAAAGTGAACATCACAAATTCTTTGCTTCACTAAAGGATATGAATGTTCATTCCTGGAGTGAAACAAAACAACAGTGCAAAAAGGAATTTGGTTTTTATCGCATGACCGCAGCTGCTAAAGCGGCTGTATACAGTTTGAAATGTGGCACGAATCAAAGCCTGATTAAATTCCTTTCTGCACTAAAAAGTGCATACAGTATGGCCGAAGATTACCCCAAATTTGAGAGCTCAGAATTTGTGAATTTATTTTTTGAAGCACTGCCCTCACACATCAAAATGAATCTGGCTAGAGATTTTGATGAGAACTGCTCATTGGACTGGCTGATCAAAGAGAGTACAAAGTTATACTCCAATCAGCAGTCCGGTGAACAGGGAGTTACAAAGGAACCAAGGCCCAGCCCTAAAATTGTGGCAGAAACTAGGGTGTCACCTAGCCCCCTAAACTTAGAGTCTAAAAAGAAAACGTATGCGGAAGTGGCCTGAGAAAACAGGCCTTCCCCACAAAGTTTTAACTCCGCCCCTCCCCCATCAAGGGCCGAGGATGCAGAGAGAATATAGTCAAAATGGGGAGCATACCCAATATAAACAATTATCCCCAAAGAGATAAACACCCAAAAGGTAATTGGTAACCCCGTAAAAATAAATATCAAAAGTAGCGAAAATACTCTCAGGGTGTCAGGGTGCCAGGAATCAGACTGAGACGAGAAGTGCAAAAATAATCACACCTTTTATTAATAGCAAAAAATAATAACAAGTCCACAAGTCAAATAACAAGGCAGGAGTCAAAACCAGAGCTGGTAGTCAGACGAGCCGAGTCAGGAGCCAAAGCAAATAGTCAGACGAGCCGAGTCAGGAGCCAAAGCGAGTAGACAGACCAGCCGGAATCAGGAACAAGGAGAACATCAGAGTCAGGAACAAGACAGGGATCAGGAACCAGGAGGGACACAGGAACAGGCACTCTCACAAACAGGTCTGAGACAATGCAAGGGCAAAGCATACTTAACAGAGGCCCTTTAATTAATAAGTGATGACATCACAATTCTGAGGCTGCAACCTGTCTCACATGGATGATGTGCACGAGTCTGGCCATAAAAGGGCATGCAGGAAATGAGCAGCATCACACACTATGCACAAGAGTCAGCAAGAGAGGTGAGTAAAATGGCTGCCAGCAGCACATGGCAAACAAAGCAGGGAAAAAACCCTGACACAGGGTAACAGACACAAGTAAATAGTGCTCCCCAAGATATTAACGCTGAACAAGTTGAACCCCAAAGACAACCACGTCCAAATAGGAACAATAGCTATGATTCTGAGGGATTCCAAGGATTCAGGAATCAGTTCCCTGGGATATAAAAAAATCAGTCCATGGGTATAAATAGCTTGTCCAATCAAGTGGGCCAACTAAGTCAATTATGTACACTATTTACTAATATGAGTCAAGCTCTGACGGCTCAGAACCCTAATAATTTTTTAGGGGTACAACCAGTAGCCAGCAGTGGGCCACAGGCACAGTCATAAATACTGTGGTATTACCTGAGAGAGAGGGGAGAGATATACCAGACAAAATTATAAATGTCAATAATGCTACTAATCATGTTCTCTCCTTGCAGCCCAGAAACGGACGATTTAGCTGTGATGACGAGCAACCTCAGCCTGGAAGTTCTAACAAACCTCTTCCTTTGCAGTTTTCTCCTAACCTTATTCCCACAGATGCAGTACACAGGAACCCTGTCAACCCTATTACAGAGGAAAGGACTGGTAAGAATGAAAATTCTTCTGCATCAGGTATAGTGGCGGATTCAGATAACTCGTGGTGAAGCCCACATATGTGTAATCATGCTAATTTTATGTGTGAAATTGTAGACACTGCAGGGAGATATTATGTATTAGCTGAGCTCCAGAATTCAGTTGCTAACCCTATCATGGGATTAATTGATACTGGATCTCTGGCAACTATTTTATCCCACATGTACTACACACAGCTAAATGAGCTAACACCCCACAAACCTAAGATAAAAGAATTTGATGGTTCACTAATAGGTGTTGGGGGTGACTCTCAAAGTCTATGGTACGGCATGGTTAAAGCTAAATCTGGGAAACATGGTAATAAGACACCCTGTCATCGTAGTGGATCTTCCAACTGATCGTTTGATAATTGGTAGTGATCTCCTGAAGTGATTAAGCACCATAATTGATTGCATAAATAATAATAATAATAATGTAATTTGGTCACAAGTAAAAAGGCCTATTAATTATGAGTGGTCCGGTATATCTCGCACCAGAGGCTCTGATGGTAATACTTGTAAAATTTTGCCTGTAAAGATAGCCCATATTTCCTTAGACGGCGATGTATTAACCATATCTCTCCGCAAGGGCAATGCTAAGTCCCCTAAAGGGGGAGATCATTCTCAATTCCTCACAGAAATTGAGAAAGTTAAAGATGATCTATTTATCCCCATGCAAGTGCATGACCTTGGGAAAACCAAGTATGCCAAATTGAGCTTAAAACAGGAAGCCAGCTAATAAGCGAAGGCTTATTAGCGCAGATAGCTGAACCTAAATTGATTAATTATCTTTCTCCCCATGATCTCTTGGTCCATGACCTGGATGACAAGTGTGAAAGCTATAACATCACAGCTAAGTGTTTATTATCTATCTCCATAGGTAATAAATTAGCGAAGCACCTGGTTTTAATTTTAAATAATCCCTATAATTAAATATATATTGGCAACAAACTCTTACATAGATATGCCATACAAATAGATTTGATTAACCTTTGCCACTGGAGCAAGTTGAAGGGGGACCCTGAAGTATTTCAGGATGAAAATGCAGCCCTTAAAGTAAAGGTCAAGTCTGGCTTAGTCGCTAACAGGTTCATACTGCTCATGTAAAATAAGGTTGATGTTCATTCATGAAAATCTTGACATCTTGTCCGCCCGCAATCTTGCCGCCAATGATTGACAGTTTTTCAGGATGTGACAGCCAATCCCTTCCCCCCCCCGTTCAGCCCTTTTTACTGACGTCATTAGTAACTTCTGCGCATGCGTTAAATCAACATCATGCTCGTGCATGAGACGCGCATGCGTATCATGCTCTATGATTCTTTTAGATACATAACATTTTTACGATTGTGGGTAACATATGCATTCGCATTTTCAATCGGCTGTTGTGCACGAGCTTGCAAGTGACGTAGTGAGCATGTGGGACCGCTCGCTACATCACTAGTGCCGAATAAGGAAGTGTTGGAGGGGTAGAGTCAATATATGAAACGGAGGTATAATATATATATCTCTTTATTCCAAAGTGATTAACATTTGTGAAAAATAACGTTAGCGACTTGAATGCTTATATGTTCATGTTTAAATGGGTGCAGTGTATTTGCTTAAAATTGACCTTCACTTTAAATGGACATTGAACCCAGTGTGATTCAGATAGAGCATGCAATTTTAAACAACTTTCTAATTTACTCTTATTAGCAAATGTTCTTCATTCTCTTGGTATCTTTATTTGAAAAGCAAGAATGTAAGTTTAAATGCCGGCCCATTTTGGTGAACAACCTGTGTTGTTCTTGCTGATTAGTGGATAAATTCATCCACCAATAAACAAGTGCTGTCCAAGGTACTGGACTTTCTTTTTCAAATAAAGATAGCAAGAGAACGAAGAAAATTTGATAATAGGAGTAAATTAGAAAGTTGCTTAAAATTGCATGCTCTATCTGAATCACAAAAGAAAAAAAATTGGGTTCAGTGTCCCTTTAAATCAAACCAGCAATTGCCCTATGCTGTGAATATGCAGGTGTCTAACGATGTTGTAATCCCTGCTGGGGATGACAAATTCCTCTTATCCAAAAGAGGTCAGAAATTAAAAACTTCTGAAACGCTAATTTGCATCTCCCATAGATTGCGAAGTCTGGGTATAACAATGACCCATACTCCTATGTATGCTCCTATGGGAGTTCTTCCAATACATGTTATTGTGCATAACATGACCCCACAGGATATCACCTTGTCCAAGGGAACTGCCATAGGATATGCTCTAGAATCGCATTATTATACTTTTGGATTCCAGAATAATGTAATTGGGCTAATACCTGAAGGATACCTAGCTGAAGAACAATTAATAGAACAATCATTTGCATCTATGCCAGAGGGATTGTTTACAATTCGGTCTATTTATCCCTTCAGCTCAGAGGAAGGCATCTGTTCTTATCTTATGTTGATGATGTTTTAATCAAAAGCACAGACTTTGAAGAACACATCACAGAACTTAAACACGTCCTCAGCCAACTTAGAAGGGCAGGTGTCAAATTATCCCTACAAAAAGCTCAATGGTGCTGCACTCGTGTAAACTTCTTAGGACATGAAGTTACTTCTGAAGGGTTAGATCCTCAGAAGAAAAATGTGGAAGCTATAATAAATCCTAAAAACCCAACTAACTTAAAGGAATTAAGATCATTCCTGGGTATGACAAATTGTTCTTGCAAATGTATTGATAATTATGCAGAATTAGCTAAACCACTACTACTTCTTCTAAAGAAAGATGTGAAATGGCACTAGAGTGAGATTGAAGAGACAGCCATCAGAGAGCTGAAGAGGAAACTCACTCAAGCTCCTTGCTTAGCATACCCTGAAGGGGGAAAACCTTTATACTTAGAGACAGGTTACACAGATATAAGCATGAGTGCTGTTTTATACCAAAAGCATGATAATTTAAGCAAAGTCATTGCTAATGCGAGCAAAACTTTATCCCCAGTAGAAATAAAATTTAGTGATTGCAAAAAAGCACTCGTATTTACTGTATGGGCTCTACAAAATTTCCGAAGCTATATACAGGGCGAGAAAATTATTGTAGAAACGGCTCACCAGCCTATGCTATATCTGCAAAGTGAGAGAATAAGAGATGGGAATCTGTCTAACAGCCGCATAACAGCTTGGACTCTTTCCTTACAAGGCTGGCCTTTAGAAATTCGCTACAAGTAGAATAAAACGAATCCAGTCAAACAGGGGCATGCTGAGCTCCACGACTGCACTGCTAAGGATCATGGGGAAGAGTTATTAGAAGATGATTTCATGGAGGAACAATTGCTTTCCCCATATAAAATATGTAATGAGGACCATTGTCAAACATTACCTTGGGTATATGTTGATGGTTGTTCTTACCATGCCACTATTGTGCATAACATGACCCCACAGGATATCACCTTGTCCAAGGGAACTGCCATAGGATATGCTCTAGAATCGCATTATTATACTTTTGGATTCCAGAATAATGTAATTGGGCTAATACCTGAAGGATACCTAGCTGAAGAACAATTAATAGAACAATCATTTGCATCTATGCCAGAGGGATTGTTTACAATTCGGTCTATTTATCCCTTCAGCTCAGAGGAAGGCATCTGTTCTTATCTTATGTTGATGATGTTTTAATCAAAAGCACAGACTTTGAAGAACACATCACAGAACTTAAACACGTCCTCAGCCAACTTAGAAGGGCAGGTGTCAAATTATCCCTACAAAAAGCTCAATGGTGCTGCACTCGTGTAAACTTCTTAGGACATGAAGTTACTTCTGAAGGGTTAGATCCTCAGAAGAAAAATGTGGAAGCTATAATAAATCCTAAAAACCCAACTAACTTAAAGGAATTAAGATCATTCCTGGGTATGACAAATTGTTCTTGCAAATGTATTGATAATTATGCAGAATTAGCTAAACCACTACTACTTCTTCTAAAGAAAGATGTGAAATGGCACTAGAGTGAGATTGAAGAGACAGCCATCAGAGAGCTGAAGAGGAAACTCACTCAAGCTCCTTGCTTAGCATACCCTGAAGGGGGAAAACCTTTATACTTAGAGACAGGTTACACAGATATAAGCATGAGTGCTGTTTTATACCAAAAGCATGATAATTTAAGCAAAGTCATTGCTAATGCGAGCAAAACTTTATCCCCAGTAGAAATAAAATTTAGTGATTGCAAAAAAGCACTCGTATTTACTGTATGGGCTCTACAAAATTTCCGAAGCTATATACAGGGCGAGAAAATTATTGTAGAAACGGCTCACCAGCCTATGCTATATCTGCAAAGTGAGAGAATAAGAGATGGGAATCTGTCTAACAGCCGCATAACAGCTTGGACTCTTTCCTTACAAGGCTGGCCTTTAGAAATTCGCTACAAGTAGAATAAAACGAATCCAGTCAAACAGGGGCATGCTGAGCTCCACGACTGCACTGCTAAGGATCATGGGGAAGAGTTATTAGAAGATGATTTCATGGAGGAACAATTGCTTTCCCCATATAAAATATATAATGAGGACCATTGTCAAACATTACCTTGGGTATATGTTGATGGTTGTTCTTACCATGCCACTATTGAAAATGAGCGCCGACTAGTCGCTGGCATTGGTATAACTTGGGCAAATGGATTCCAAAATATTTCTGTAGGTTTCAACATTGGACCAAGATCGAGTCAAGTTGCAGAACTCACTGCTGTTCTAAAAAACATTGAAATGGCTATTGAACAAGGTATTCATGAATTTGTGATCATTACTGACTCAAATTATGTGCGTGACAGTTTTGTTGAATACCTGCCGACTTGGAAAAGAAATGGCATGCAGAAAACTAACAGCAAACCAGTCAAACATGGTAAGATGTTCTGCAAGATTGATAATCTAGTGGTGTCCAATGGGTTAACCATACACTGGAAAAATACCAAGGGTCATTCCAGGATTATAGGTCCTGATAAGGAAGGAAATAATCTTGCAGATTCATTAGCCAAACAAGGAGCCATAACTGGAGAACTCCTTAATATCGACCACTTAATAGGTGCAATCCAGATAGAAGCCATTACCAGAAACCAGGCTAAACAACAGAGTGAGCCTAACCTGGTACAATGGAGTCAGGATTCTCCTAGTGAGGACCTGATAACTAGTCAAAAAGAAGACCCCATTGTAGGCATCTTCTATAAACACATAGAATATCCTGAAAGCAACCCCATCTCAAAAGAGGACGGTAATGGCAAGGAAGATCTTAGAATCTTAATGAAATCCAGATCACAATTCAAGTTATGGGATGGTTTGTTAATTAGAACCTCTAAAACTGGCATCCAGCAATGGGTGGTACCTACAAAGTTCAGAGGTCTCATGCTTCAACATGCCAATGATGATCCCACATCCGGCCATTGTGGTGCCAAATTAACGTATGAGATATTACGTGACTACGCCTTTTCGCCACATATGTTGAAGGATGTTCAAACCTACTGTCAAGGTTGTTTAATCTGTCCACAGTTCCAACCCACTGCGCCAACGCTTAGAGCGCCATTTCAGAAAAGGGGGATGGTAATGCCATGGTCAGATATACAAATTGATTTTATTGGTCCAGTGACTAGGTCATCTAGAGGTAACAAATACCTGTTAATAGTTACATGCCTGTTCACTAAATGGGTAGAGTGCATCAGTGCAGGTATTCAACAAAACTGTCACGCACATAATATGAGTCAGTAATGATCACAAATTCATGAATACCTTGTTCAATAGCCATCTAAATGGTTTTTAGAACAGCAGTTAGTTCTGCAACTTGACTGGATCTTGGTCCAATTTTGAAACCTACAGAAATATTTGGGAATCTATTTTCCCAAGGTATACCAATGCCAGTGAATAATCTGCACTCATTATCAATAGTGGAATGGTAAGAACAACCATCAACATATACCCAAGGTAATGTTTGACACTGGTCCTCATTATATATTTTATATGGGGAAAGCAATTGTTCCTCCAGGAAATCATCTTCTAATAACGCTTCCCCATGATCTTTAGCAGTACAGTCATGGAGCTCAGCAAGCCCTTGTGCGACTGGATTCTTTTTATTTTGCTTGTATTTATAAAGGCCAGCCTTGTAAGGAAAGAGTCCAAGCTGTTATGCGGCTATTGGACAGATTCCCATCTCTTATTCTCTCACTTTGCAGATATAGCAAAGGCTGGTGGGCCGTTTCTACAATAATTTTCTCTCCCTGTATATAGCTGCGGAAATTTTGTAGAGCACATACAGTAGATAAGAGGGCTTTTTCGCAATTACTAAATTTTTATTTCTACTGGGGATAAAGTTTTGCTCGCATAAGCAATGACTTTGCTTAAATTATCATGCTTTTGGTATAAAACAGCACTCATGCTTATATCTGTGTAACCTGTCTCTAAGTAGAAAGGTTTACCCACTTCAGGGTACGCTAAGCAAGGTGCTTGAGTGAGTTTTCTCTTCAGCTCTCTGATGGCTGTCTTTTGAGCCTCACTCCAGTGCCATTTCACATCCTTCTTTATAAGAAGTAGCAGTGGTTTAGCTAATTCTGCATAATTCTGCATAATTATCAATACATTTGCGAGAATATGGTTATAAAAATAAAAAATCCAAGCCAATGTGGCTCAATAATAATGTGTTAAGAGAAATTAGGAAAAAAACGTAGGGCATTTAAATTATTCAAAGAAAATAGTACAGACTCAACATTCCATATTTCTGTAACAAAGCATGCAAAAAAGCAATCAAATTAGCCAAAATTGAAAATGAAATATTAATTTCAAAGGATTCTATGTCTAACCCTAAAAGGTTCTTTAAGTACATAAATAGCAAAAAATCTAAGAAAAATATTATAGGTACATTAAAATGCGTGGAGGGTAGCATGATTAACAGTGACAGGGAGAAGCTGAGGTACTAAATCATTTTTTTCCTTCAGTATACACAAGAGAGGAACGATTGGATGATACTTCGGAACAAAATAGAACATACCCATTAACTGGGTTATGTATAGAGGATATCAGGAAAAAATTGGATAATATTAAGGTAAATAAAACTCCAGGCCCAGATGGAATATACCCAAGGGTGTTAAGGGAATTTAGCACTGTTATAGACAAACCTCTACTCTTAATTTTTCAAGACTCATTATCCTCAGGCATGGTACTCCAGGATTATCGTAAAGCTGATGTGGTGCCACTCTTCAAAAAGGGAAGCAGGGATGATCCAGGAAGCTATAGACCAGATAATCTGACATCAATAGTGGAGAAGATATTTGAAGGGATTTAAGGGATTATATTGATGAGCATATTCATGTAAACAAGATTATGAGTTCTAATCAGCATGGTTTTATGAGAAATAGATCATGTCAAACTAATGTAATTTTTTCTTTGCTATTCCATGGAGACGTGATTTCTGAACTTTGTGTATTTGAACTCAGTATGGGACAATTTAACACCTAGATGATAAGAGCTACATCCCCTGAGAATGTTTGTAAATTCCATTATCCTTGCACACAGCCCGTCCGCTCCTTCAGATAGGAAAACTCCTTGTACAGGCTTCCTTTGAAGTGGATAATTGAGACATCCTGGCCTGTAATGTGTATCTGGTCACAGCACGCAGTCTGAGAGTGTAGGTTTTGGGCCAAAAATTCTGATTTTAGAATTTAACTTACATTAGCCAGAGTTTCATCTACAAATTAATTATTTTATCTTATCATATATAGGTATGTATATATATATATATATATATATATATAGATATAGATAAATAGATAGATAGATAGATAATATCTAATATGTCACTCAGCAATAGCCTGACATGAGTTACTGTTGCCTTTCTATCATCTCGAACCAGTCTGCCTATTCTCCTCTGACCTCTGACAACAACGAGGCATTTTCGTCCATACAACTGCCGATCACTGGATATTTTCTTTTTTTCTGACCATTCTCTGTAAAATCTAGTGATGGTTGTGCGTAAAAATCCCAGTAGATCAGCAGTTTTTTAAATACTCAGACCAGCCCGTCTGGCACCAACAACCATGCCCAATTCAAAGTCACTTAAATCCTCTTTATTCCCCATTCTGATGCTCAGTTTGAACTTCAGCAAGTCGTCTTCACTACGTCTAGATGCCTAAATGCATTGAATTGCTGCGGTGTGACTGACTGATTAGCAATTTGTGTTACCAAGCAATTGAACAGGTTTACCTAATAAAGTGGCCAGTGAGTGTATATAGATGATATATATAGGTATAGGTATAAAAAGATATATATAGGAATATCTATTTATAAATAATTAGAACATGTTTCGCTATGTGCAGAACACTGGAATCTGAAATATTTACAGTAAATATTATATTATATATAATAATAATATATAATTATATAATAATATATAATATATAAATATATTAAAACCCTTTTTAAATATGAATATTGCGTAAATATGTTTATAGAAGTTTTCATTTACTTAAATGTAAAGGGCACACCTGCATTTCTGTCAGATAATGCACCACTTCGCCCCCCAAAAAAATTGTTGGAATTACAAATGTTTAGGCATTCTCATGTTTTGTTCTTTTATTTGTATTGGTATGACACAAAAAAAGCTGGAGAAAAAAAAGCCAAATCTGACACATTCCACGCAAAACTCCAAAAAATGGACTGTACAAAATTATTTCCACCCTCAATTTAATATTTGGTAACACACCGCTTGGGAAAAAAACCCTGAAATCAATCACTTTCTGTAACTATCAATGAGTTTCTTACACCTCTCTACTGAAATTTTGGACCACTCTTCTTTCGCCAACTGCTTCAGGTCTCTCAGATTGGAAGGGTTCCTTTTCCCAACTGCTGTTTTGAGATGTCTCCACAGGTGCTCTATGGAATTGAGATCTGGACTCATTGCTAGCCAGTTCAGTACTCTCCAGAGCTTTGTGTTAAACCATTTCTGGGTTCTTTTTGATGTGTGCTTTGGGTCATTGTCCTGCTGTAAGACCCATGACCTCTGACGGAGACCCAAGTTTCTGACACTGGGCCCTACATTGCACTACAGAATTCTTTGGTAGTCTTCAGATTTCATAATGCCATGCACACAGTCAAGACATCAAGTGCCTAAAGCAGCAAAGCAACCCCAAAACATCAGTGAACCTCCACCATGTTTGAGTGTACAGACTATATTTTTTGGTTTAAAAGCCTCATTTCATTTTCTGAAAACTGTCAAGGTATATGTGTAAATAAATATATATATATATTAATCATATATTTTAAGGCTATGCAATACAATTATATTTATTCAGATCTGAACTGGTCAGCAGAAAGGACTCATTTCTGTCAGACAAACTGACTTCAGACAGGTTTGGTTCTCCCCCACTTTTTCAATTGCACAGGAGACTCATAGAGATTACTTTGAAGGAGACATTCCTAGCTAAAGTGTGAACATGAAGCCCATACCAATTTGCTATAATCAACTTACATTTTGAGACAGGATGAGTCATAAAAGGCAAATTAAGAGGATAGATTGTCAGATAGGTGACACCACACAATGTATGGAGAAGAGATGTCTGAAATACCCTCTTGAAACTGGTTAAAATCATAGGGAAACAGCTTTTATGCACATAGGTGTTAGTTATCCCTAAACATCAAATACACGTCTGCACTGCTAGCTAAACAGAAAATATGTTGTATTGAGACTTTTACAACTACTCGTGGATTGACCCCATGCTATGTGGGTGGGGAATTGAAACACAGACAAATGCTAAGGTGTGACTCTGAAAACTTACTGAACATACAGCAAATAATCTTTTTTTTTTCTGTTTGAATGCATGCCTCAGAATGTATTAAATATAGAAATTTGGGAAATTGTCTAATTCTCTATTATTACATGGGTATTTGCTAATCTTGGGAGGTAACTGTTTTAGTCAGTCAAAAATGTTTAATAACCTCTGTATTGTTTATATTTTTCAGACATATAATTTCAGATCTGCATGAAGAAGGTTCATACATTCTGGGCTTATTAGAAACATAAAATATGATATATTCATATTAGAACACAATGCAGGCAGAACTATTGGAAATATAAAAATAGGCTGTTATTTCTATAGAAATGCCAGGATACTGATAAAATTGTAATGCATTTTAAGCTAATAATTAGCAGTATTAAATTGCCTTAATATAATAAAATGTTAATAATATAACATATTTGGTATCAGAATAATCAGAAAAAATAACCTAATATTAACCATCTATAATTGGGGTTATATATGATTAATGCAAAGAGTGTGATCTGATTAAATAACCATGTTATGAGAATAATTAACTTGTAAAAAAAAATGTTTTAGAAATGTAAAGGTGAATTTGTTTTGTTTGCATGTCTGCTGCCACCTAGTGTTATGATGCGAAATTGCAGCCATGAGATGATTGGTTGTTGCAAGGATGCATTTTCCTTGACAACACACTTACCAAATAAACCAATCCATGTTCAGTTGCAAAGAACCAATCCGAGACAAGGTTTCCGTGGGCGTTTCCAATACTCACCAATGACTGATAATAATCAAAAACGGGGAGGAGTGAAATCAGATGATTTAAACCCCAGCATAGAGACTGATAAGAAGGTTGCTGGCTCCTGAAGGAATAACTACTGTGGTTATTAATAAAGCACACACCTACTATTGGACTCCATATGCATTATCTCCAATTTTGAATTTCTGAGGTGAAATTGGATCTGTTGAGAAACATTGGAAACTGGATTGCTGTTTATTTGGTAATGTATACAAGGTTTTTATTAAGATAAATTATATGCATAGTCACTACAGTAAAATTACAATTGGAAGATTGGAAAGAACAAATTGGGTTTTAAAATTGGTAGTCACAGCCTATATATTGTTTAAATCTGTATCTGATTGGCTAAGTAACTCATCTGTGCAAGTTCTGATATTGTAAATTAATATTGTATTAGGATAAATTGCAGTTAAATAGCAGAATATATATATTATCCTATTGTTTAAGAGCACAGTTTAGAATTGTATTGCTGGATGTTGAGGTTTTAGTCCCATTGTGTTAACTAAATAAAAGGCTATTTGTAAATAAGGCTGAATTGTGAAGGTATATTTTTCTGGGTTTTATAAGAAGGATAGCATATCTTACGAGTTGGTTTTAACGCATATAAATTTTGTGTCATATTCTAATATTGCAAATATATTTAAAAAATGTTCATGGATATTAACAAAATAAAAGAATTCAGATATTTATATTAATTGTATGGTTTCTAGTAGATGCATGTTGATTAAGGGTTTCTATTTTTAAGGAAAATTATTATTTGTATTGTGTTATAACCCTGCCATAAGCTGATATATTATTTGGAGAGCACTACTAAGATTTTCATAAATATACTGACATAATATATTGGAGGCATTGCATGAGATTTATTAATATTCATCATATTTGATATAATATATTTGTAGTAAATAGAAATTATTATAAAAGAGAGAAAAAGTTTCATATTTCGATATTAATATTTTGAAGATATAATTTTTGAAAGGTTGAAATATTGATTTTCATATTTAGAGATTGATATTAATATCTTGAAATATTATTAAAGATAAATTTTTGAAAAATTAATAAAAATATTAATTTTTCATATTTAAAAATTAATCAAAAATATTAATTTTTCATATTTTCAAAGTTAATAAAAAATATTAATTTTTCATATTTCGAAATATTAATTTTTCATATTTCAAAATTAATACTATTTTTTTTTTATATAAATTTCTTTTCTCTCTTTTTATTGGCAAAAATTGTATTAGCGTTTTAATTTAACTAAATACTAAACCAATATAATAATGTCTGTAGCCAGAAGCGACTCATTTAATTCCGTACATAGCGTTGAAAATGGTCCCATAACAATACCCATTACTAAAGGTCAGGTCCTTAAGAAAGATATCTTAAGTTACATTAAAGGGAAGTTTAATATTGCGGGTGAATTAAATGATTTTATGGATATGCTTGAAACTAGAGCTAAAAATATTACCGTTAATAATAATATGTGGAATGAAGAGAATAAATTCTTCCAAGAATTATTAATGATTAATCAATGCAAAACTCCCAAAAAGCGAGAGGAACTAATACTAAAATCTTGGCCCCTTTTATTATGCATTATTGACGAAATGTCGTTTTGTGTCATAGACAAACGATTGCAAATACAGGAGCTAGAAAATAGTATTCGTTCCTCACGCAGACGCGAAGAGGATTTAAAAATAGCCAAAAATAAGATGGATGAATTTGCCCAAAACCTAACCGCCTTAGATAAGCATAATATAGACTTACTCGCACAGATACAAGATTTAAATAAACAGCTTGCGCAAAGCCAGAGAGAATTAAGCGATTTAAAAAGGTCATATCGCCATAATGAAAACCCTTATATTAACAGTGAGAATAATACAGATAATGCTAACTCCTTTAGCGAACGCGTCAGGGACGAGGTACAAAAATATACAAATGACCCCTAATGGGTCAGAAATAGATTTCCCAAATAGGCAGTCACCTCATGATATAAGTCCAGAGGACTGCTGTAACGCAGCTGGTGCGGGGGAGGGAAACTCTAACAGAGACTCCCAAAGTAAGTCTGATAAAGTTTATGATTCCCATAAAATAATCACCTTCGTACAACGTGCAGTACCTATATTCTCCAATAAGGGAACAACATCTGTAATTGATCATTTAGAGGCTTTTGAAAATTAGCTATAATGAATGTTACAAGTGAGAAATTGAAAATTGAATTTCTGCCCTGGGTATTTGACAGTAAGCATCACAAATTCTTTGCTTCACTAAAGGATATGAATATTCATTCCTGGAATGGGATAAAACAACAATGCAGAAAAGAATTCGGGCAATATCGCACTAAAACTGCCGTGAAAATAGCGGTATATGGTTTAAAGTGTCGTGCGAAACAGAGTCCAATCAAATTCCTTTCTGTATTGAAAAATGCGTACAGTATGGCTGAAGATAACCCCAGATTTGATGGCTCAGAATTTGTAAATTTATTTTTTGAAGCGTTGCCTACCCCCATCAAAATTAACTTAGCTAGAGATTTTGATGAGGACTGCTCATTGGAATGGCTGATCAAAGAGAGTGCAAAATTATACTCTATTCAGCAATCCAGTGAACAGGGGGTGAAAAAGGAGTCAAAACTCAAAATTGTAGCAGAATTTGTAGTCTAAAAAGAGAACTTATGCGGAGGTGGACAGTCAAAACAGGCCATCTCCACAGAGGTTTAACTCTGCCCCCTCCCCTACACAGGTTGAGGCGCAGGGAGACTATAACCAAAGTGGGGGACATAATCAGGTGAATAATTACTCACAAAGAGAATACTCACCAAATAATTGGTATCCGCGCAAGGGTAGATACAATAGACGGCGAAGATATTCTCAGGGTAACCAGACACCCCAGGTATATAATGCTCCCCAAAGTACTAATACTGAACAAGCTGAAACCCAGGGGCAACCACGCCAAAATAGAAATAGCGACCCTGATTCTGAGGAAACCCAATGGTCCAGGAATCATTATTATGGGGCACCAAGAGATAGGCCCAGGGGTAGAGGTAACTTGTACAATCAGGTAGATATGCTGTTTACCCAGTTAAATCGGTTGAGCGAAAAAATCGCTAATATTAGTCAAATTTCTACGGCTCAGCAACCGAACAATACTTTTTTAGGGGTGCAGCCAGTGGTCAGCAGTGGACCACAGGCACAGTCATAAATACTGCAGTATCACCTGAAAGGGAGGGGAGAGATATACAAAATGTAGTAATAAATATCAATGATACTAATTATGTTCTCTCCCCACAGACTGAAAACGGACAATTTAGCTGTGATGACAGGCAACCTCATCCGGGAAAAATTAACAAACCTCTTTCCTTGCAGCACTCTCTTAACCTTATCTCCACAGATGCAGTACACAAGAATCGAGCCGAACCTGTCATAGAGGAGACCGGTAGGTATGAAGCTTCTTCTGCATCGGAAAGCATGGCAAATTCAGGTAACACGTGGTGATGCCCACAGATGTATGATAACACCAACTTTATGTGTGAAATGGTAGAAAATGCAGGAAGATATTAAGTATTAGTTGAGCTGCAAGATTCAGTCTCCAACCCTATCATGGGATTAATTGACACTGGGTCACAGGCAATGATCTTATCCCACAAGTACTACACACAGCTAAATGAGCTAACACCCCACAAACTTAAAATAAAATAATTTGACGGTTCTCTAATAGGTGTTGGGGGTGACTCCCTAAAAGTCTACAATACTGCCTGGTTAAAATTTAAATTGGGGAACAGGGTCATAAGACACCCTGTCATTATAGTGGATCTGCCAACTGATCGTTTAATTATTGGTAGTGATCTCCTGAAGCGATTAAGCACCATAATTGATTGCATAAATAATGTAATTTGGTCACAAGTTAAACGGCCTATCAATTATGAAAAATCTGGTATATCTCGTACCTGACATAGCTGTCACGTGGTGGAAGAGAAACCAGATGCTGTGGAGATTCATTTCAGGAATAACTCTGTACCTGAAATCACTATTCTACAAATAGATGATCAGACTCCTTTTAGTGGATCTGATGGTAATACTTTTAAAAGTTCGCCTGGAAAGATAGCGAATATTTCCCTAGATGGTGATGTATTAACCATATCACTCCACAAGGGGGATCATAAAATCCCTAAGGGGGGAGGCCATGCTCAATACCTCACAGGGATTGAGAGAGTTAGAGAGGATCTATTTATCCCTATACAAGTGCATGACCTTGGTAAAACCAAATATGCTAAAATAAACTTAAAACAGGAAGCTAGCTATATAAGCGAAGGGTTATTAGCGCAAATAGCTGAACCTAAAGTGATTAAATATCTTTCTCCCCAAGACCACTGTGTCAACGGCCTGGATGACAGGTCTGAAAGCTATAACATCACAGCTAAGTGCTTATTATCTATCTCTATTGGTAATAAGTCAGTGAATCACCTGTTTTTAGTTTTAAATACTCCCCATAATCAAATATACATTGGCAATGATATCTTACATAGATATGCCATACAAATAGATTTGATTAACTCTTGCCTCTGGAGCAGGTTAAAGGGGGACCCTGAAGTATTTCAGGATGAAAATGCAGCCCTGAAATCAAACCAACAATTGCCATATGCTGTGAATATGCAGGTATCTAGCGATGTTATAATTCCTGCTGGGGCTGATAAATTTCTTTTACCCTTACAGGTAAAGAGAGGTCAGAAATTAAAAACTTCTGAAACACTGATTTGCCTCTCCCATAGAATACAAAATCTGGGTGTCACAGTAACCTACACTCCTATGGTGAATATTGGAACTGTTCCAATACATATTGTTGTGCATAACATGACCCCACAGGATATAACATTATCCAAGGGAACTACCATAGGATATGCACTGGAATCAAGTTATTACACTTTTGGATTCCAGAATAATGTAATTAGGCTAATACCTGAAGGATACTTAACTGAAGAACAATTAATAGAACAATCCTTTGCATCTATGCCAGAGGGTCTATTTAATATTCAGTCTATTTATCCCTTCAGCTCAGAGGAAGGCATCTGTAAAATTGAAGAAGCCTCTCTAGTGTTTGATCAGCCAATCAAACAGCAAGATTACCCCAATACCCAGAGTCATGGGAGCAATGTAAACTATAATAAAGGGGATCTCACCTCTAGGTTGGAAGAAGCCTATGAAATAGGACAGCCTGAAATCTTTCCAGGATTTCAGTAAATAGTCGAAGAGCAAATATCCTTAGCTAATGGCTGTTCCAGCAATGATGAATGCCAACAGCTGCGAGAACTCCTGATGGAGTACAAGGATATTTTTGCTAAGGATTCTTATGACTGTGGTACCACAGACTTGCACATTGCAAGGATACAAACAGATCCCGATGCACCACCTGTATTTGTCAAACAATACAGACTTCCCTTAGCCTCATATGATTCTCTTGCAGAGATCATAAGGAATTTGGAAGAAAGAGGTATTATACGACAGGTGCACAGCTCTTATAATAATCCTATTCTAGGTGTCCTTAAGCCCAATGGACAATGGCGTTTATGTGCTGACTTAAGACAACTAAACAAACGAGTATACATGTCTGGCTGGCCTGTACCATACATTGACCAGTGCCTAGCACAAATGCAGGGATCCAAGATATTCATTGCCATTAATTGTGCACAGGGATATTGGACCATAAAGGTACATGAAGAGGACAAATATAAGCTAGCATTCTCCTTCCAAAAGGTCCAATATGCATTTCAAAGACTTCCTTTTGGATACATAAATTCTGGACATGAATTTGCTGTATTCATGCATAAGGCTATGTCTGATGCACTGGAAAGGGGGACCTTATCTTATGTTGATGATGTTTTAATCAAAAGCACAGACTTTGAAAAACACATCGCAGAGCTTAGACACATCCTCAGCCAACTTAAAAGGGCAGGTGTCAAATTATCCCTACAAAAAGCTCAATGGTGCCGCACTCGTGTAAACTTCTTGGGACATGAAGTTACCTCTGAAGGATTAAATCCCCAGAAGAAAAAGGTGGAAGCTATAGTGAATTCTAAAAACCCAACTAACTTAAAGGAATTGAGATCATTCCTGGGTATGACAAATTATTCTCGCAAGTTCATTGATAATTATGCGGAATTAGCTAAACCACTACTACTTCTTCTAAAGAAAGATGTGAAATGGCACTGGAGTGAGTATCAAGAGACAGCCATCAGAGAGCTGAAGAGAAAACTCACTCAAGCACCTTGCTTAGCGTACCCTGAAGGTGGTAAACCTTTCTTCTTAGAGACAGGTTACACAGATATAAGCATGAGTGCTGTTTTATACCAAAAGCATGATACTTTGAACAAAGCCATTGCTTATGCGAGCAAAAATCTATCCCCAGTAGAAATAAAGTTTAACGATTGCGAAAAAGCCCTCTTATCTACTGTATGGGCTCTACAAAATTTCTGCAGCTATATACAGGGCGAGAAAATTATTGTAGAAACGGCCCACCAGCCTCTACTATATTTGCAAACTGAGAGAATAAGAGATGGGAATTTGTCTAATAGCCGCATAACAGCGTGGACTCTTTCCTTACAAGGCTGGCCCTTAGAAATTCGCTACAAGCAGAATAAAAAGAATCCAGTCGCACAAGGGCTTGCTGAGCTCCACGACTGTACCGCTAGAGATCCTGGGGAAGAATTATCAGAAGATGATTTTCTGGAGGAACAATTGCTTTCCCCATATAAAATGTACAATAAGGACCATTGTCAAACATTACCTTGGGTGTATGTTGATGTTTGTTCTTACCATGCCACTATTGATAATGAGCGCAGATTAGTCACTGGCATTGGTATAACTGGGACAAATGGATTCCCAAATATAGCTATAGGTTTCAACATTGGACCAAGATCCAGTCAAGTTGCAGAACTAACTGCTGTTTTCAAAACCATTGAAATGGCTATTGAACATGGTATTCATGAATTTGTGATCATAACTGACTCAAATTATGTGCGTGACAGTTTTGTTGAATACCTGCCAACTTGGAAAAGAAATGGCATGCAGAAAAGCAATAACAAACCAGTCAAGCATGGCAAGTTGTTCTGCGAGATTGATAATCTGGTAGTATCTGTCAGGATCTTAGGTTGTTAGGAGTATACCTTTAAGAGACTGTCCACTCTCTCACCAACTTCCCCTTTAAAAGCTTCCCGCCTACTATGATCAGTGCTTAGTATTTTGTTTACTGCATCCCTGCAGCAAGCTGTTTCCCTAAGCTCTGTGATTTACAACTTACCTAAACTGATACTTTTGTATCATAAAACTAAACTTGACATCTCTGGAGTTTGCAACAATAAAGATTCATTATATCTGATCTGCATATAAGCACAGCCAGAACTTAATTTAAAGAAGGAATAAGGAAAACATATTTCAACTAACCGCTACCATCCGGTACTTTCCCTCTGAAGGAATATATGGCGACACTGCACTTCACCTTCTAACAAAGATCATAGTACAAGGACTTGTCACCAGGTACAACATTCTCTATAGCTATATTTCAGAAACTTCTCCTTAACAATCCTTTTTCAGATCTTCATTATTTCCTTCGGCTGTGTTTGATACCGCCTGACGTCAGACTACGCAGCTGTCAGTCAACCTACAACTTGGCAAGTAACGTCCAGAGCCGTTTCACCGCTCAGACTACTAGAAGCTCAGTCACTAGCTCACGGCTGTGAGAAGGAAAACATATCAAGGATAACAAAAGGTACTATACAAACATTCTATACTTACAATCCTGCAAGTTGATTTGTTGTTTATATTTCCTCCGCAATCGTGCCTGACAACTATAAACACGGCTTATTCCTGTGCAAACTATAAGACGCTGCAACATATAGATATTTCTACTGTGTAACATCAACCTTTACTGGGTTATAAATTAACTCTTAACTACCTACCATAAAACCCAATTGCATCATCTTATATTTACCCATTTCTATAAGCAAGTGGGAAACCTTACCAAACTAAATCAATTCATCACAATCTGTTAAAACTTTGATACTTCCTCATAGTCTCATTCTTGACAGTTGTGACACATACACTAATTTTGGTTATATCACCAGTTGAGATCCTTATAACCTCAAACTTTGGCATTACAGTATCCAATGATTTAACCATACACTGGAAAAAGACCAAGGGTCATTCCAGAGTTCTAGGTCCGGATAAGGAAGGCAATGACCTTGCGGATTCATTAGCCAAACAAGGAGCCATAACTGGAGAACTCCTTAATATTGACCACTTAATGGGTGCAATTCAGGTAGAAGCCATTACCAGAAATCAGGCAAAACAACAGATTGAGCCTAACCTGGTACAATGGAGTCAGGATTCTCCCAGTGAGGACGTGATCACTAGTCAAAAAGAAGACCCCATTGTAGGCATCTTCTATAAACACATAGAAGATCCTGAAGGCAACCCCATCTCAAAAGATGATTGTATTGGCAAAGAAGATCTTAGAATCTTTATAAAATCTAGATCACAATTTAAGTTACAGGATGGTTTGTTAATTAGAACCTTCAAAACTGGCATCCAGCAGTGGGTAGTACCCACCAAGTTCAGAGGTCTAATGCTTCAACATGCCCATGATGCTCCCACATCTGGTCATCGTGGTGCCAAACTCACGTATGAAATATTATGTGATTACGCTTTTTGGCCACACATGTTGAAAGATGTTCAAACCTACTGTCAAGGGTGTTTAATCTGCCCACAGTTCCAACCCACTGCACCAACGCATAGAGCGCCATTGCAGAAAAGGGGGATGGTAATGCCATGGTCAGATATACAAATTGATTTTATCGGTCCAGTAACAAGATCATCAAGAGGTAACAAATACATGTTAACCGTAACATGCCTGTTCACTAAATGGGTAGAGTGCATTAGTGCACCTAACAATAGCGCTGAGACATGCGCAGCATTGCTCATCAACCATGTGTTTTCCAGATTTGGTTTGCCCCAAAGAATCGAGTCAGATCGGGGGACCCACTTCACTAGCGAAGTGATGATCAAAATGTGGAAGATACTAGCGGTTAAAAGAAAGCTCCATATTGCTTATAGAGCTGCCTCAAGTGGTGGTGTAGAGCGTTACAACCAGTCCATTGTTAAAATCCTCAAAAAGTTTGTGAGTGAAACGGGTAAAGACTGGGATGTAAAACTACCTCTAGTCTTAATGGCATTAAGAGCAACTCCAAGTATTGCGACCAAGATGTCACCTTTTGAACTGATGACTGGTAAAAGAATGGTTCTACCTCAGCATCTGCTGTACCGTACATCAGACCAAAACTTGATAAATGCTGCCAATACACATAAATATGTGGATAACCTAAGAAAACACCTGCAATATGCCTTTGCATTTGCTCAAAGGAATTTAGAGAGAGCCGCAACTGCCACTAAAACCTATTATGATCTCAAAATGTCCAAAAAGGAATATGAAATAAATGATAAAGTATATCTTTATAACTTTGGAAGAGATCAGGTTAGGGAGAAGAAATTTCTGCCCTCATGGAAAGGTCCTTTTGTCATTACTGACAAAATATCTCCAGTGGCCTATAAAATACGGATCCCAAAAATAAAAGTTTCATAGATAAATGGGTCCATATCAATCAATTGCGAGCATGTCATCCCAGATCCCAACTACAAGTCATAGAGGGAGAATGAAATGTCATATCCCCAAATGCACTAAAGACCTACTGTAGTTTAAAGATGCCTAGCTGATGAGCATGAAGGCTCAAAAATGGCAGACTATCTACATAGAAGACTGTCTATTGTGTGTACGGTCAACATCCTCACCAAATACCATTGACTTTAAGCCAATTTAAATACATGTGTCCTACATCTATTTAAAATTGGAAGGGGGATTTATGTCAAGGTATATGTGGGGTAAATAAATATATATATATTTTAATCATATATTTTAAGGCTATGCAATACAATTATATTTATTCAGATCTGAACTGGTCAGCAGAAAGGACTCATTTCTGTCAGACAAACTGACTTCAGACAGGTTTGGTTCTCCCCCACTTTTTCAATTGCATAGGAGACTCATAGAGATTACTTTGAAGGAGACATTCCTAGCTAAAGTGTGAACATGAAGCCCATATCAATTTGCTATAATCAACTTACAGTTTGAGACAGGATGAGTCATAAAAGGCAAATTAAGAGGATAGATTGTCAGATAGGTGACACCACACAATGTATGGAGACGAGATGTCTGAAATACCCTCTTGAAACTGGTCAAAATCATAGGGAAACAGTTTTTATGCACATAGGTGTTAGTTATCCCTAAACATCAAATACACGTCTGCACTGCTAGCTAAACAGAAAATATGTTGTATTGAGACTTTTACAACTACTCGTGGATTGACCCCATGCTATGTGGGTGGGGCAATGAAACACAGACAAATGCTAAGGTGTGAACATACAGCAAATAATCTTTTTTTTTTCTGTTTGAATGCATGCCTCAGAATGTATTAAATATAGAAATTTGGGAAATTGTCTAATTCTCTATTATTACATGGGTATTTGCTAAGCTTGGGAGGTAACTGTTTTAGTCAGTCAAAAATGTTTAATAACCTCTGTATTGTTTATATTTTTCAGACATATAATTTCAGATCTGCATGAAGAAGGTTCATACATCCTGGGCTTATTAGAAACATAAAATATGATATATTCATATTAGAACACAATGCAGGCAGAACTATTGGAAATATAAAAATTGGCTGTTATTTCTATAGAAATGCCAGGATACTGATAAAATTGTAATGCATTTTAAGCTAATAATTAGCAGTATTAAATTGCCTTAATATAATAAAATGTTAATAATATATCAAATTTGGTATCAGAATAATCAGAAAAAATAACCTAATATTAACCATCTATAATTGGGGTTATATATGATTAATGCAAAGAGTGTGATCTGATTAAATAACCATGTTATGAGAATAATTAACTTGTAAAAAAAAAAATGTTTTAGAAATGTAAAGGTGAATTTGTTTTGTTTGTATGTCTGCTGCCACCTAGTGTTATGATGCGAAATTGCAGCCATGAGATGATTGGTTGTTGCAAGAATGCATTTTCCTTGACAACACACTTACCAAATAAACCAATCCATGTTCAGTTGCAAAGAACCAATCCGAGACAAGGTTTCCGTGGTCATTTCCAATACTCACCAATGACTGATAATAATCAAAAACGGGGAGGGGTGAAATCAGATGATTTAAACCCCAGCATAGAGACTGATAAGAAGGTTGCTGGCTCCTGAAGGAATAACTACTGTGGTTATTATTAAAGCACACACCTACTATTGGACTCCATATGCATTATCCCCAATTTTGAATTTCTGAGGTGAAATTGGATCTGTTGAGAAACATTGGAAACTGGATTGCTGTTTATTTGGTAATGTATACAAGGTTTTTATTAAGATAAATTATATGCATAGTCACTACAGTAAAATTACAATTGGAAGATTGGAAAGAACAAATTGGGTTTTTAAATTGGTAGTCACAGCCTATATATTGTTTAAATCTGTATCTGATTGGCTAAGTAACTCATCTGTGCAAGTTCTGATATTGTAAATTAATATTGTATTAGGATACATTGCAGTTAAATAGCAGAATATATATATTATCCTATTGTTTAAGAGCACAGTTTAGAATTGTATTGCTGGATGTTGAGGTTTTAGTCCCATTGTGTTAACTAAATAAAAGGCTATTTGTAAATAAGGCTGAATTGTGAAGGTATATTTTTCTGGGTTTTATAAGAAGGATAGCATATCTTACGAGTTGGTTTTAACGCATATAAATTTTGTGTCATATTCTAATATTGCAAATATATTTCAAAAATGTTCATGGATATTAACTAAATAAAAGAATTCAGATATTTATATTAATTGTATGGTTTCTAGTAGATGCATGTTGATTAAGGGTTTCTATTTTTAAGGAAAATTATTATTTGTATTGTGTTATAACCCTGCCATAAGCTGATATATTATTTGGAGAGCACTACTAAGATTTTCATAAATATACTGACAAAACAATAGAATTATGTCAGGGTTTTTTCCCTGCTTTGTTTGCCATGTGGTGCTGGCAGCCATTTTACTCACCTCTCTTGCTGACTCTGGGGCATACTGTGTGATGCTGCTCATTTCCTGCACTTCCTTTTATGGCCAGACTGGTGTACATCATCCATGTGAGACAGGATGCCGTCTCAGAATTGGGATGTCATCACTTATTATTTAAAGGGCCTCTGTTCAGTATGCTTTGCCCTTGCGTTGTCTCAGACCTGTTTGTTAGAGCTCCTGTGTATTACCTGGCTGTCTGACATCCCTCCTGGTTCCTGATCCCTGGCTTGTTCCTGACTCTGCTGTTCTCCATGTTCCTGATTCCAGCTCGTCTGACTACTCACTTTGGGTCTATGAATACGGCAAACAAGTTAGTCGAAATGCGTTAGACCGATTCTTTCATTTTTTACTATAATTGTATGCTGTTTCAATGAATTATGAATAAAGCGGAAAACTTTTTATACATACTTTCGGGACTATCTGTTGTTTATCCTTATACTCGCTTTGGGTCCTGACTCGGCTCGTCTGACTATTCGCTTTGGCGCCTCACTCAGCTCGTCTGACTACCAGCTCTGGTTGTGATTCCTGGCTTGTTATTTGACTTGTGGACTTTTTATTATTTTTTGCTATTAATAAAGGTGTGATTATTTTTGCACTTCTTGTCTCAGTCTGATTCCTGGCACCCTGACATTACGCAAAGGGCCATGAATCCTGATGGTGCTAATAATCCACCTTTACCTGCCATAATTTCCAGGATGGATGAACAGGATCACCGCTTGGATCAATTTGCACCAGCCCTGCAAACCCTGCTGACTCGCACTGCACATTTGGATCAAAGTGTCCCGCAAGTTATGGCTGCTCCTGTTTCCACTGCTGCACCTAGTCCTACCAGGAGCATGTCCGGTTCTGCACCTCTACCTCAGCAATATGGAGGTGATCCTAATCATTGCAGAGGGTTTTTGAACCAGGTGAGCATTTACTTTGAGATGTTACCTCAGGTGTTTCCCTCTGACAGAGCTAAGGTGGGATTTCTCATCTCGTTACTCTCTGACACAGCTCTTGCCTGGGCTAATCCCTTGTGGGAGACTAATAAACCTGTGATTTCAAATTGCCCTGAATTTGTGGCCTCCTTTTGAAGAGTATTTGATGTTCCGGCTCGCTCCTCTGCTGCTAAACGACTCATGTCCATTCAGCAAGGTACAAGATCTGTTGCTCAGTATGCTATTGAGTTCCGTACGCTTGCCGCAGAGGTAGGTTGGAACAATAAAGCCCTTATTTCCGCTTTCTTTCATGGGCTCTCTGATGCGATTAAAGACGAAGTTGCTGCCAGATATTTACCAGAAGATCTCGAGGCATTGGTGTCTTTTTTGATCCTAATTTACATCAGACTAAGTGAGAGGACCTCTTTCAAGGAGCGCTAGCGGAAGCCTCCTGTTCCGTTGTCTTCTACGTGTTCGTTCCCACCCATGCCTCCCTCTCTTCCCATGCCTCCTGGTCCAGAGTCACCAGGTACTGCTGAGCTGATGCAGTTGGGATTCACGTGTCTCTCTGTGGCGGAGAGGACCTTTAGGAGGAGGGAGGGGCTATGCCTCTATTGTGCGTTAGAGGGCCACCTTTTGAAGTCTTGTCCTACACGGCCGGGAAACGCTCACACCTAAGGTCCTGTCGGGGGCAGACCTTGGGTGGTTTATCCTCGTCCCCGGAACCACTAAAGGAAAAACCTTTGGTCACGATTGTCCTTTCCTGGGTAGACTCCTCCATAGTCACCCATGCTCTTTTTGACTCCGGTGCTGTGGGCTATTTCATTGACAGTGCTTTTGTATCAAAGCACCCCATTCCTGTTTTGCCTCGGTTCGTTCCGCTTGCTATTGAGGCCATTGGCAGGCCCCTTCAGCCCGCACTCATTACTCACAAAACTGCTCCGTTATCCATGGCTGTTGGGGCTCTCCATTTTGAAACCCCCCAGTCCCAGGTGATAAACTCTCCACATTTTCCGGTTATTCTGGGTTATCCCTGGCTCTAAAAGCACAATCCCAGTCTCGACTGGTGCAGGTCCGAAATTTTGTCGTGGTCTCCGCAATGTATTTCCACTTGTCTTCGGAAACCAGTTAAAGTCTTGTGCACGTCTTCGGTATCTCAATTGCCAGAGGAGTACCGAGAGTTCCTAGACGTTTTTGACAAGGTGCGTGCCAGTACGTTGCCTCCTCACCACTCGATTGTGCAACCCGGAGCCATTCCTCCCCAGGGCCGGGTTTACCCTCTGTCTGTTGTGGAGAATTGTGCTATGGAGGAGTATGTTGCTGATGCTCTGTCGTTGGGAATCATCCACAAATCCTGCTCTCCTGCAGGGGCTGGCTTCTTCTTTGTGAAGAAAAAGGGTGGCGAGTTAAGACCATGCATCGATTATAGGGGTCTTAATCGTCTTACCATTATGAATGCTTACCCTATTCCGCTCATTACGGAACTCTTTGACCGCCTCAAGGGAGCTACGGTCTTTACTAAACTTGTTAGGATCAAGGAGGGCCACAAATGTAAAACAGCATTTAACACCAGGAGCGGGCATTATGAGTATCTTGTAATGCCCTTTGGCCTATGTAATGCTCCTGCTGTTTTCCAGGAATTTATTAATGATGTCCTACGAGATATGTTGCAACAGTGTGTTGTGGTGTACTTAGACGACATCCTCATACACTCACCCACACTTGAGGCTCATCGTTCTGATGTTACACGGGTTCTTCAGAGACTACGTGAGAACGGCCTGTTTTGTAAACTTGAGAAATGAGTTCCATCAGACTCAAGTAACCTTCCTAGGTTATGTTATCTCCATTGCAGGGTTCTCCATGGATCCTGACAAGTTATCTGCAGTTCTGCAGTGGCCTCGCCCATTTGGTCTTCGGTCTATTCAACGTTTTTTGGGGTTCGCCAATTACTATAGAAAGTTTATTAAAAACTTTTCTTCCCTGGTCAAACCTATCACAGACATAACCCGTATAGAGAATGATCCACTCCATTGGTCACCTACTGCCATTAAGGCCTTTGGTAGTCTTAAGACTGCCTTTGCTGCCGCTCCAGTTCTGGCTCATCCTAACCCTGTCCTGCCTTTCGTTCTTGAGGTCGATGCGTCTGAGACTGGAGTAGGTACCCTCTTGTCTCAACGTCCTACACCTGACGGTTCCTTGCATCCATGTGGTTTCTTCTCTAAGAAATTGTCTCCAGCTGAGTGCAATTATGAAATTGGCGACAGGGAATTACTGGCCATAATTTTGGCACTCAAGGAATGGAGGCATCTTCTCGAGGGTACTAGCGTGCCAGTGCTCATTCTTACTGACCACAAGAATTTAACTTATCTATCTGAAGCAAAACGTTTGTCGCCTCGACAGGCCAGATGGGCGCTATTTTTGTTTTGGTTTAATTATGTGGTCTCCTACCTGCCTGGTAGTAAGAATGTTAGGGCTGATGCCCTCTCTCGACAATTTTCGCCTCTGTCCAAGGAGGAATCTGTACCTACTCCAGTTATACCTCCTGACCATATTTTGGCTACCATACGTACTAATTTGACTTCTCCCTTGGGGGAGGAGATCCTGGCTGCACAAACCAATGCACCTCCTGAGAAACCTAGTGGTAAGTGTTTTGTTCCTGAGAATCTTCGAACTAAACTTTTGCACACTTACCACTATCCTAAATCCGCAGGTCACCCAGGCAAGAACCAAATGATTTGGTCTGTCACTCAACAATTCTGGTGGCCAGCTCTTCGTTCTGATGTTGCTGCGTATGTTGCCTTCTGCTCAGTTTGTGCACAGAATAAGACTCCTCAACGTCTTCCTGTGGGTCTTCTTCAACCTATTGCTAATGGTGAGAGTCTTTGGACATATCTTTCCATGGACTTCATTGTCAAGCTTCCTGTTTCCAATGGCAATACTGTTATCCTATATGGTGGTTGACCGTTTTTCTAAAATGTCACATTGCATTCCCTTGAAGAAGTTGCCTACCGTTAAGGAGCTTGCTTCAATTTTTGCCCGGGAGGTCTTCTGTTTACATGGGTTATTCAAAGAGATAGTATCGGACCGGGGTAGCCAGTTTGTCTCCAGATTTTGGCGTTCCTTTTGTGCTCAAATGGGTATTCAGCTTTCCTTCTCCTCGGCATATCACCCTCAATCCAATGCTCAGTGTGCTTAGAGGAATATGGCTACACCTCACTGACGAGGCCCAATGAAGGCCGAAACGATCGTCTGGGGTTGCTGTGTTCCTTGTTCAGAAAGGAATTGCCTGGTATTTCGGTGCTGGACTGACCGTAACAGGCGGGATCAGACTGATATACTACAGGAAAGTTCTTCTCTGTGAAAGCATTACTGGGCTAAAAGAAGCTGCACCCAGGTGGTAAATCGCCATAGAACAGGCTAACAATAGTATTGAGCCAGTTGTTCGTTCCTGTGAGTGTGCTTCTCTCTGTGTGTATTTACTCTCCCTATGGGAAAAAAGGGGGAAACCAGACGTGGACTCCTTGCTCAGTGTGCTTAGAGGAATATGGCTACACCTCACTGACGAGGCCCAATGAAGGCCGAAACGATCGTCTGGGGTTGCTGTGTTCCTTGTTCAGAAAGGAATTGCCTGGTATTTCGGTGCTGGACTGACCGTAATAGGCGGGATCAGACTGATATACTACAGGAAAGTTCTTCTCTGTGAAAGCATTACTGGGCTAAAAGAAGCTGCACCCAGGTGGTAAATCGCCATAGAACAGGCTAACAATAGTATTGAGCCAGTTGTTCGTTCCTGTGAGTGTGCTTCTCTCTGTGTGTATTTACTCTCCCTATGGAGAAAAAAAGGGGGAAACCAGACGTGGACTCCTTGCTCAGTGTGCTTAGAGGAATATGGCTACACCTCACTGACGAGGCCCAATGAAGGCCGAAACGATCGTCTGGGGTTGCTGTGTTCCTTGTTCAGAAAGGAATTGCCTGGTATTTCGGTGCTGGACTGACCGTAATAGGCGGGATCAGACTGATATACTACAGGAAAGTTCTTCTCTGTGAAAGCATTACTGGGCTAAAAGAAGCTGCACCCAGGTGGTAAATCGCCATAGAACAGGCTAACAATAGTATTGAGCCAGTTGTTCGTTCCTGTGAGTGTGCTTCTCTCTGTGTGTATTTACTCTCCCTATGGGAAAAAAGGGGGAAACCAGACGTGGACTCCTTGCTCAGTGTGCTTAGAGGAATATGGCTACACCTCACTGACGAGGCCCAATGAAGGCCGAAACGATCGTCTGGGGTTGCTGTGTTCCTTGTTCAGAAAGGAATTGCCTGGTATTTCGGTGCTGGACTGACCGTAATAGGCGGGATCAGACTGATATACTACAGGAAAGTTCTTCTCTGTGAAAGCATTACTGGGCTAAAAGAAGCTGCACCCAGGTGGTAAATCGCCATAGAACAGGCTAACAATAGTATTGAGCCAGTTGTTCGTTCCTGTGAGTGTGCTTCTCTCTGTGTGTATTTACTCTCCCTATGGAGAAAAAAAGGGGGAAACCAGACGTGGACTCCTTGCTCAGTGTGCTTAGAGGAATATGGCTACACCTCACTGACGAGGCCCAATGAAGGCCGAAACGATCGTCTGGGGTTGCTGTGTTCCTTGTTCAGAAAGGAATTGCCTGGTATTTCGGTGCTGGACTGGCCGTAATAGGCGGGATCAGACTGATATACTACAGGAAAGTTCTTCTCTGTGAAAGCATTACTGGGCTAAAAGAAGCTGCACCCAGGTGGTAAATCGCCATAGAACAGGCTAACAATAGTATTGAGCCAGTTGTTCGTTCCTGTGAGTGTGCTTCTCTCTGTGTGTATTTACTCTCCCTATGGGAAAAAAAAAGGGGGAAACCAGACGTGGACTCCTTGCTCAGTGTGCTTAGAGGAATATGGCTACACCTCACTGACGAGGCCCAATGAAGGCCGAAACGATCGTCTGGGGTTGCTGTGTTCCTTGTTCAGAAAGGAATTGCCTGGTATTTCGGTGCTGGACTGACCGTAATAGGCGGGATCAGACTGATATACTACAGGAAAGTTCTTCTCTGTGAAAGCATTACTGGGCTAAAAGAAGCTGCACCCAGGTGGTAAATCACCATAGAACAGGCTAACAATAGTATTGAGACAGTTGTTCGTTCCTGTGAGTGTGCTTCTCTCTGTGTGTATTTACTCTCCCTATGGGAAAAAAGGGGGAAACCAGACGTGGACTCCTTGCTCAGTGGGCTTAGAGGAATATGGCTACACCTCACTGACGAGGCCCAATGAAGGCCGAAACGATCGTCTGGGGTTGCTGTGTTCCTTGTTCAGAAAGGAATTGCCTGGTATTTCGGTGCTGGACTGACCGTAATAGGCGGGATCAGACTGATATACTACAGGAAAGTTCTTCTCTGTGAAAGCATTACTGGGCTAAAAGAAGCTGCACCCAGGTGGTAAATCGCCATAGAACAGGCTAACAATAGTATTGAGCCAGTTGTTCGTTCCTGTGAGTGTGCTTCTCTCTGTGTGTATTTACTCTCCCTATGGGAAAAAAAAAGGGGGAAACCAGACGTGGACTCCTTGCTCAGTGTGCTTAGAGGAATATGGCTACACCTCACTGACGAGGCCCAATGAAGGCCGAAACGATCGCCTGGGGTTGCTGTGTTCCTTGTTCAGAAAGGAATTGCCTGGTATTTCGGTGCTGGACTGACCGTAATAGGCGGGATCAGACTGATATACTACAGGAAAGTTCTTCTCTGTGAAAGCATTACTGGGCTAAAAGAAGCTGCACCCAGGTGGTAAATCACCATAGAACAGGCTAACAATAGTATTGAGCCAGTTGTTCGTTCCTGTGAGTGTGCTTCTCTCTGTGTGTATTTACTCTCCCTATGGGAAAAAAGGGGGAAACCAGACGTGGACTCCTTGCTCAGTGTGCTTAGAGGAATATGGCTACACCTCACTGACGAGGCCCAATGAAGGCCGAAACGATCGTCTGGGGTTGCTGTGTTCCTTGTTCAGAAAGGAATTGCCTGGTATTTCGGTGCTGGACTGACCGTAATAGGCGAAATCAGACTGATATACTACAGGAAAGTTCTCTGTGAAAGCATTACTGGGCTAAAAGAAGCTGCACCCAGGTGGTAAATCGCCATAGAACAGGCTAACAATAGTATTGAGCCAGTTGTTCGTTCCTGTGAGTGTGCTTCTCTCTGTGTGTATTTACTCTCCCTATGGGAAAAAAGGGGGAAACCAGACGTGGACTCCTTGCTCAGTGTGCTTAGAGGAATATGGCTACACCTCACTGACGAGGCCCAATGAAGGCCGAAACGATCGTCTGGGGTTGCTGTGTTCCTTGTTCAGAAAGGAATTGCCTGGTATTTCGGTGCTGGACTGACCGTAATAGGTGGGATCAGACTGATATACTACAGGAAAGTTCTTCTCTGTGAAAGCATTACTGGGCTAAAAGAAGCTGCACCCAGGTGGTAAATCGCCATAGAACAGGCTAACAATAGTATTGAGCCAGTTGTTCGTTCCTGTGAGTGTGCTTGTCTCTGTGTGTATTTACCCTCAATCCAATGGGGCTGCGGAACGCTCTAATCAAGCTCTGGAACAGTTCCTCTGTCGCTATGTCTCAGATCACCACAATAATCAGTCTGAACTGTTACCTTGGGCAGAGTTTGCTCGTAATAGTGCTATTAATGCTTCCTCCAAGTTATCCCTGTTCATGGCGAATTATGGGTTTCAACCATCCTTGTTGCCTGATTCATTCATGTCTCAAGGTATTCCGGCTTTGGAGGAGCATCTCCAGCAACTCCGTTCCACGTGGGTGCAGATTCAGGATTGCCTTCATCGTTCTTTGCAGCGCCAAAAGTTCCAGGCTGATCGTAGGCGTCTGTCCGCGCCTTCCTACCAGGTTGGTGAGAGAGTTTGGCTGTCCTCCCGCAACTTGAACCTTCGTGTGCTTTCCAATAAACTGGCTCCCTGTTATGTTGGTCCTTTTCAAATATGCAGACGGGTCAATCCTGTTCCCTACGCTCTTGACCTTCCTCCTGCAATGCGCATCTCCAATGTTTTTCATGTCTCCCGTTTGTAATCAGTTTACCACTGTGTTGCCTCATCCCCGTCCTATCTTTGTTGACAACCATGACGAGTATGAGGTCAGCAGCATTATTGCCTCTCGTATGTCCTGGGGCCGCGTACAGTATTTGGTTCACTGGAGGGGCTATGGTCCAGAGGAGCGTTCATGGGTTCCCTCTGATGCATGATGTTCATGCTCCCACCCTCCTCCTTGCCTTCCATGCACGTTTCCCCAATAAGCCTTTTGTCCTCCTGCGGGGGAGGGGTCGTTGAGGGGAGGGTACTGTCAGGGTTTTTCCTGCTTTGTTTGCCATGTGCTGCTGGCAGCCATTTTACTCACCTCTCTTGCTGACTCTGGTGCATACTGTGTGATGCTGCTCATTTCCTGCACTTCCTTTTATGGCCAGACTGGTGTACATCATTCGTGTGAGACAGGATGCAGCCTCAGAATTGTGATGTCATCACTTATTATTTAATGGACCTCTGTTAAGTATGCTTTGCCCTTGCGTTGTCCCAGACATGTTTGTGAGAGCTCCTGTGTATTACCTGGCTGTCTGACATCCCTCCTGGTTCCTGATCCCTGGCTTGTTCCTGACTCTGCTGGTCTTCTTGTTCCTGATTCCGGCTTGTCTGACTACTTGCTTTGGCTCCTGACTCGGGTCATCTGACTATTTGCTTTGGCTCCTGACTCGGCTCGTCTGACTACCAGCTTTGGTTTTAATTCTTGGCTTGTTATTTGACTTGTGGACTTTTTATTATTTTTTCCTATTAATAAAGGTGTGATTATTTTTGCACTTCTTGTCTAAGTCTGATTCCTGGCACCCTGACAAATGATGGGCTTTACATTCTATACAGCACATTCTCCCAAAAGGATTTTGGCTTTTTCAGGTAAGTTTTGGCAAAGTCCAATCTAGCTTTTTTATGTTTCTGTGTCAGCAGAGGGGTCCTCCTGGGTCTCCTACCATAGCGTCCCTTTTCATTCAAATGGCGACATATAGTGCGAGCTGACACATTTGTACCCTGTGCCTGAAGGTCAGTTTAAATTTGTCTGGAAGTTGATCAAGGTTCTTTATACACCAATCGAACAATACTTTGTTGCAATCTTTGATCCATTTTTCTCTTTCGTCCACATCCAGGCAGATTAGCTACAGTGCCATGGGCTGTAAACTTCTTGACAATGTTGCGAACAGTGGACACAGGAACATTAAGATCTCTAGAGATGGACTTGTAATCTTAAGATTATCCAAAATTTCCCACAATTTTTGTTCTCAAATTCTCAGACAATTCTTTGCTGTTCTTTCTCTTCTCCAAGCTCAGTGTGGCACACAGAGACACATAACAGAAAGGTTGATTCCATTTTTCACCATTTTAACTGGTTGCTGGTGTGATTTCTATATTGTCAGCACCTGTTAATTGATACAGATGAGTTTAATTACAAATTACAGGAGCATCCCAAACTGGGAATACAATTATTTCTTACAATTTTGAGAAGGTGCCAATAATTTTCTCCAGTCTATTTTTGGAGTTTTGTATGGAATGTGTCAGATTTGTCTTTTTTTTCTCTCCACTTTTTTGTGTCATGCCAATACAAACAAAAGAAATAAACATGAGAATGCCTAAACATTTGTAATTGCAATAATTTTCTGGGCAAAGTAGTGCCTTGCTGACAGAAATGCAGGGGTGCCAATATTTTTGGCCATGACTGTATGTTTGTACATACATATATACACACATATAAATACATATATATATCAATACAAAATTTTTGCATAGGAATGTCAGTATATGGCTGGGCTATAATACAATAAATTTAATAATTATTCTTTAAAATAAACCCCCAATAAAATGCATATACCAAGACAATAAAATTAATGTAAATTCTTAAATTCTTTTTATTAGTTAATATTTATAGACACATTGAAATATATTTGTAGGAGACCAGATATGAATCAAAATTATACACGTTTGAATTATTAAAATATGCTATGCAAAGATCACAAAAGTTGCCTTATTCACAATAGTCTCCCCTAATCAGAGTTGCATTTAAAATACCTCAATGAGACCAGTATCTGAGCCACTAATCTCCAGACAGTACAATCAGCTATTTAGCCACAATTTATCGTATATAATTCCAATTTAAAACATCAGAAATTGTATATATTATTTGTGCAAACAATCAACTCCTATGCCCATTTATCTAAGCTGAAATAAATTCTTAGGCCTAGATTTGGAGTTCGGCGGTAGCCGTCAAAACCAGCGTTAGAGGCTCCTAACGCTGGTTTTAGGCTACCGCCGGTATTTGGAGTCAGTGATTAAAGGGTCTAACGCTCACTTTTCAGCCGCAACTTTTCCATACCGCAGATCCCCTTACGTCAATTGCGTATCCTATCTTTTCAATGGGATCTTTCTAACGCCGGTATTTAGAGTCGTTTCTGAAGTGAGCGTTAGAGCTCTAACGACAAAATTCCAGCCGCCTGAAAAAAGCAGGAGTTAAGAGCTTTCTGGCTAACGCCGGTTCATAAAGCTCTTAACTACTGTACCCTAAAGTACACTAACACCCATAAACTACCTATGTACCCCTAAACCGAGGTCCCCCCACATCGCCGCCACTCGATTAAAATTTTTAACCCCTAATCTGCCGACCGCCACCTACGTTATACTTATGTACCCCTAATCTGCTGCCCCTAACCCCGCCAACCCCTATATTATATTTATTAACCCCTAACTTGCCCCCCACAACGTCGCCGCCAGCTACTTAAAATAATTAACCCCTAATCTTCCGACCGCAAATCGCCGCCACCTACGTTATCCCTATGTACCCCTAATCTGCTTCCCCTAACATCGCCGACCCCTATATTATATTTATTAACCCCTAATCTGCCCCCCTCAACGTCGCCGACACCTGCCTACAGTTATTAACCCCTAATCTGCCGAGCGGACCTGAGCGCTACTATAATAAAGTTATTAACCCATAATCCGCCTCACTAACCCTATAATAAATAGTATTAACCCCTAATCTGCCCTCCCTAACATCGCCGACACCTAACTTCAATTATTAACCCCTAATCTGCCGACCGGAGCTCACCGCTATTCTAATAAATGTATTAACCCCTAAAGCTAAGTCTAACCCTAACACTAACACCCCCCTAAGTTAAATATAATTTTTATCTAACGAAATAAATTAACTCTTATTAAATAACTTATTCCTATTTAAAGCTAAATACTTACCTGTAAAATAAATCCTAATATAGCTACAATATAAATTATAATTATATTATAGCTATTTTAAGATTAATATTTATTTTACAGGCAACTTTGTATTTATTTTAACCAGGTACAATAGCTATTAAATAGGTAAGAACTATTTAATAGTTACCTAGTTAAAATAATAACAAATTTACCTGTAAAATAAATCCTAACCTAAGATATAATTAAACCTAACACTACCCTATCAATAAAATAATTAAATAAACTACCTACAATTACCTACAATTAACCTAACACTACACTATCAATAAATTAATTAAACACAATTCCTACAAATAAATACAATTAAATAAACTAGCTAAAGTACAAAAAATAAAAAAGAACTAAGTTACAGAAAATAAAAAAATATTTACAAACATAAGAAAAATATTACAACAATTTTAAACTAATTACACCTACTCTAAGCCCCCTAATAAAATAACAAAGCCCCCCAAAATAAAAAATTCCCTACCCTATTCTAAATTAAAAAAGTTACAAGCTCTTTTACCTTACCAGCCCTGAACAGGGCCCTTTGCGGGGCATGCCCCAAGAATTTCAGCTCTTTTGCCTGTAAAAGAATAAATACAATACCCCCCCCCCCCAACATTACAACCCACCACCCACATACCCCTAATCTAACCCAAACCCCCCTTAAATAAACCTAACACTAAGCCCCTGAAGATCTTCCTACCTTGTCTTCACCATACCAGGTTCACCGATCCGTCCTGAAGAGCTCCTCCGATGTCCTGATCCAAGCCCAAGCGGGGGCTGAAGAGGTCCATGATCCGGTCAAAGTCTTCATCCAAGCGGGGCAGAAGAGGATCTTCCATCCGATTGAAGTCATCATCCAGGCGGCATCTTCTATGGTCTTCCATCCGGAGCGAAGCGGCAGGATCCTGAAGACCTCCAGCGCGGAACATCCATCCGGACCGACGACTGAACGACGAATGACTGTTCCTTTAAGGGACGTCATCCAAGATGGCGTCCCTCGAATTCCGATTGGCTGATAGGATTCTATCAGCCAATCGGAATTAAGGTAGGAATTTTCTGATTGGCTGATGGAATCAGCCAATCAGAATCAAGTTCAATCCGATTGGCTGATCCAATCAGCCAATCAGATTGAGCTCGCATTCTATTGGCTGTTCCGATCAGCCAATAGAATGCGAGCTCAATCTGATTGGCTGATTGGATCGGCCAATCGGATTGAACTAGATTCTGATTGGCTGATTCCATCAGCCAATCAGAAAATTCCTACCTTAATTCCGATTGGCTGATAGAATCCTATCAGCCAATCGGAATTCGAGGGACGCCATCTTGGATGACGTCCCTTAAAGGAACAGTCATTCGTCGTTCAGTCGTCGGTCCGGATGGATGTTCCGCGCTGGAGGTCTTCAGGATCCTGCCGCTTCGCTCCGGATGGAAGACCATAGAAGATGCCGCCTGGATGATGACTTCAATCGGATGGAAGATCCTCTTCTGCCCCGCTTGGATGAAGACTTTGACCGGATCATGGACCTCTTCAGCCCCCGCTTGGGCTTGGATCAGGACATCGGAGGAGCTCTTCAGGACGGATCGGTGAACCTGGTATGGTGAAGACAAGGTAGGAAGATCTTCAGGGGCTTAGTGTTAGGTTTATTTAAGGGGGGTTTGGGTTAGATTAGGGGTATGTGGGTGGTGGGTTGTAATGTTGGGGGGGGGGTATTGTATTTATTCTTTTACAGGCAAAAGAGCTGAAATTCTTGGGGCATGCCCCGCAAAGGGCCCTGTTCAGGGCTGGTAAGGTAAAAGAGCTTGTAACTTTTTTAATTTAGAATAGGGTAGGGAATTTTTTATTTTGGGGGGCTTTGTTATTTTATTAGGGGGCTTAGAGTAGGTGTAATTAGTTTAAAATTGTTGTAATATTTTTCTTATGTTTGTAAATATTTTTTTATTTTCTGTAACTTAGTTCTTTTTTATTTTTTGTACTTTAGCTAGTTTATTTAATTGTATTTATTTGTAGGAATTGTGTTTAATTAATTTATTGATAGTGTAGTGTTAGGTTAATTGTAGGTAATTGTAGGTAGTTTATTTAATTATTTTATTGATAGGGTAGTGTTAGGTTTAATTATATCTTAGGTTAGGATTTATTTTACAAGTAAATTTGTTATTATTTTAACTAGGTAACTATTAAATAGTTCTTACCTATTTAATAGCTATTGTACCTGGTTAAAATAAATACAAAGTTGCCTGTAAAATAAATATTAATCCTAAAATAGCTATAATATAATTATAATTTATATTGTAGCTATATTAGGATTTATTTTACAGGTAAGTATTTAGCTTTAAATAGGAATAAGTTATTTAATAAGAGTTAATTTATTTCGTTAGATGAAAATTATATTTAACTTAGGGGGGTGTTAGTGTTAGGGTTAGACTTAGCTTTAGGGGTTAATACATTTATTAGAATAGCGGTGAGCTCCGGTCGGCAGATTAGGGGTTAATAATTGAAGTTAGGTGTCGGCGATGTTAGGGAGGGCAGATTAGGGGTTAATACTATTTATGATAGGGTTAGTGAGGCGGATTAGGGGTTAATAACTTTATTATAGTAGCGCTCAGGTCCGCTCGGCAGATTAGGGGTTAATAAGTGTAGGCAGGTGTCGGCGACGTTGAGGGGGGCAGATTAGGGGTTAATAAATATAATATAGGGGTCGGCGATGTTAGGGCAGCAGATTAGGGGTACATAGGGATAATGTAGGTGGCGGCGGTTTACGGAGCGGCAGATTAGGGGTTAAAAAAAATATGCAGGGGTCAGCGATAGCGGGGGCGGCAGATTAGGGGTTAATAAGTGTAAGGTTAGGGGTGTTTAGACTCGGGGTACATGTTAGAGTGTTAGGTGCAGACGTAGGAAGTGTTTCCCCATAGGAAACAATGGGGCTGCGTTAGGAGCTGAACGCTGCTTTTTTGCAGGTGTTAGGTTTTTTTCCAGCTCAAACAGCCCCATTGTTTCCTATGGGGATATCGTGCACGAGCACGTTTTTGAGGCCGGCCGCGTCCGTAAGCAACTCTGGTATCGAGAGTTGCATTTGCGGTAAAAATGCTCTACGCTCCTTTTTTGGAGCCTAACGCAGCATTTGTTTGAACTCTCGATACCAGAGTTAATTTTATGGTGCGGCCAGAAAAAAGCCCGCGGAGCGTTAACAGCCCTTTTACCGCCGAACTCCAAATCTAGGCCTTAGTTACTTACAATTAAGACCAATTCTAAGATATATATATATATATATATATATATATATATGTATATATATATATATATATATATTTGCGAAGATAAATTATTTAGCACTAAGGATTTGTTTTAAAATACACAGGCTATGAAATAGAAAGTTAAAATACAATATGCTCTTTAAATTCTGCTATTTGACTATAGTTACTAATATCTTTGATTTAAATATAAAAAATTAGAACAATCATACATCACCAGGGGATCAAAGAATATTTTCCTGTTTCCAGAATTTTCAATGTACGTCCAGTTCACCTCAGAATACAATAGGAGTATTTTGCATGTGGAAAAGAAAGGGTAGCTATTTTGCTTATAATAACTGCAGCAGTTATCCGTCCAGGGTTTCAGCAAAAAGTTTTCCAGCCAAAGTTAGCCCTTTCTCTCTCTATGCTTGGGGTTAAATCATCTGATATAACCCCATCCCTTTTTGTTATGTTCCATCATTGGTGAATTGGTTTGGGATGCCCTTTCGGATGCTTGTCCCTTCTCATTGGTTACCTGGGAGGTCTTATTGGATTGGCCTTGGGAAATTTCATTTTTAACAGCCAAAGGCCTTCTGGCTGTGATACTGGATTTTGACCTGTGGGGGCAGCAGACAGAGAAAAACAGTTTCATTCAATAATTTCTATACAATAAAACCATTTCTTTAAATGTGTATTTAAAATGCTATAATTTCTTTATATTAATAAGTTACATGTTCAAATACACATGCGTTACACAGTATGATTTTTCCTGATCGTTTTAAAACCACATGTGAATGTATTTCACTTATAATGTATAAAATGCATTTAAACCATAT
This sequence comes from Bombina bombina, assembly GCF_027579735.1. Classification (NCBI taxonomy): domain Eukaryota; kingdom Metazoa; phylum Chordata; class Amphibia; order Anura; family Bombinatoridae; genus Bombina; species Bombina bombina. The sequence continues at coordinate 1,390,249,316 of NC_069499.1, forward strand.
TTTCTATGAAACAATTTAAGGATTAAAATATCTTCATCCTGGATTCAATTTCCTCCTTCAGTCATCCTCTCAACATCACATACATGCTTTAAGATCAGCAAATATATGTGGTTTTCACACAATTATATCTACATTGGATTATTATCCCATACAGATTAATATTTCATATCTGTATGTTTCTTTTTTTTTAGTGTAGAAAACACAGGATATTATTTAAAATACCAATTATCTGTGTATTTATTAGGTGCCTGAAATGAAAGAAATAATTGTTGTTAAAATGTTCATTTGAGTATTTCCTCACATTCATATGAAACCCAGCATTTTATACATTGTTCTACACAAAACAAAATTATATCAGCTATATATAAAAAGAATTGAATTCAAAATAGCTACACTGTAAACATGTGTTCTTGCCTGGTCAAATTTCCATTGTCTAGAATTTGTGGATTTAAACACAATTGGGGCCCCATATCTTTGTATATATTTAGGCCATGTCTGATAAGTTTTATCACTCATCTTGGTATACACATCTGAGGGGTTTCAAAATCCTAATTTTGATTTTGAAGTAACTGTCTGTTAGCTCATAATATGTTAGCTTATCAGGAAATAGTGCAGAACTTTGTCTACAACAGAGGTTGGTGGATTAACATTTGATCATCAAGTAAATGTTAATTATTATTTTGAAATGGTTAACTGGTCTTATCTATACAGCAGTATAAGCCTTTGTTGTTTCTTTTAAATGACTGCATGAGCTGATTAGGCCACATGTCCTATGTCACATGTAAGCACTTAGCTGTGATGTTATAGCTTTCAAACCTGTCATCCAGGCTGTGGACACAGTGGTCTTGGGGAGAAAGATATTTATTCACTTTAGGTTCAGCTATCTGCGCTAATAAGCCTTCGCTTATATAGCTAGCTTCCTGTTTTAAGTTCAATTTGGCATACTTGGTTTTACCAAGGTCATGCACTTGTATAGGGATAAATAGATCCTCTTTAACTCTCTCAATTCCTGTGAGGTATTGAGCGTGGCCTCCCCCCTTAGGGATTTTAGTATCCCCCTTTTGGAGAGATATGGTTAATACCTCATCGCCGTCTAAGGAAATATTCTCTATCTTTCCAGGCAAAATTTTAAAAGTATTACCATCAGAGCCACTTAAAGGAGTCTGATCATCTATTTGTAAAATAGTGATTTCAGGTATAGAGTCATTCCTGAAATGAATCTCCACAGCATCTGGCTTCTCTTCCACCACATGACAGTTATGTTGGGTGCGAGATATATCGGATTTCTCATAATTGATAGGTCTTTTTACTTGTGACCAAATTACATTACTTATGCAATCAATTATGGTGCTTAATCACTTCAGGAGATCACTACCAATAATTAAACGATCAGTTGGCAGATCCACTATAATGACAGGGTGTCTTATGACCCTGTTCCCCAGTTTAAATTTTAACCATGCAGTACCGTAGACTTTTAGAGAGTCACCCCCAACACCTATTAGTGAACCATCAAATTCTTTTATTTTAGGTTTGTGGGGTGTTAGCTCATTTAGCTGTGTGTAGTACTTGTGGGATATAATAGTTGCCTGAGACCCAGTATCAATTAATCCCATGATAGGGTTGGAGACTGAATCCTGCAGCTCAGCTACTACATAATATCTCCCTGCAGTTTCTACCATTTCACACATAAAATTGGCATGATTACACACTTGTGGGCTTCGCCACGTTTTACCTAAATCCACCGTGTTACCTGATGCAGACAAAACTTAATTCTTACCGGTTCCCTCTATAACAGGGTCGATTGGGTTCTTGTGTACTGCATCTGTGGAAATAAGGTTAAGAGAATGCTGCAAAGGAAGAGATCTGTTAAAGCTTTCAGGCCAAGGTTGCTCGTCATCACAGCTAAATTATCTGTTTCCGGTCTGTGGGGAGAGAATATGATTAGTACCATTATTGACATTTATCATTTCATTTGGTATATCTCTACCCTCCCTTTCAGGGGATACTGCAGTATTTATGACTGTGCCTGTGGCACACTGCTGGCAACTGGCTGTACCCCTAAAAAGGATTGTTAGTTTGCTGAGCCGTATCTATACAGCAGTCTAAGCCTTTGTTCTTTCTTTTAAATGACTGCATGAGCTGATTAGGCCACATGTCCTCCCTTTGTCTTCACCTGGATACATTGTAATTTTGCATACTGAGTGGGGGAGGATTGAACTGTGGTCAGCCAGAGCATTTAATGTCTTACAAATAAATGAATCATTTGGTGCTGACAGCCGTATACAGCCGTATATATTTTAAAATAATATAATAATCTTCACATATACCTTGACAGGAAATTAGCACATCCAGGCAAGTTCCCGCTTGTTTTTCCCCAGTAAAACTCCATGTACACTGTTACCAATGCACAAGAGGATTCTGGGTAAGATGTGCAAATTAGATATGCTAAATCTCAGATTTTTTGCTTCAAATACTGTTTTAACACAGCGATCCCTTAATAGGGTTATTGCAGCAATACAGAAACCACTGCTAGACAGCCTGTTTCGTTCTTTTTAGAACTCTTCAGTAGCAGATAGATTTCTGATTGTTGCTTAGGTAAAGCTAATTTCAGGGTTAAATCAAAATTCATTAAAATTATGGTGGAGATAAAAGTCTGAGATTAAAATCCTCCATGGACAAGCGCAGCAGTTTTTTCCAGCTATTGTTTTGTTCAAAGAATAGAAAGGTCAGAATTGTAATGTGCATGGGTGCCTTTCAATTTTAAATATCAGCGTTTTTGCAAAAATGCAGCTAGTAAAAGTTATTATTGTTTCAGCAACATACATACATATGCTAGAGGATCAGGATTAAAAAAGCATGCCTGCTCAGAGAGTGTATTCATTCAGTGAATGTGTATCATTCAAATCACTGCTCTCTATCTTAAAAGAAGTGGTGTTGTAATGCTGGTGCACAGGGTACTCACAAAATATGTGCATATGCCTCTAAAAAACAGTGATAACTTTTACTAGTTTTTGCCAATGAAAGTATATTGCAAAAATGCTTCTATTTAAAGTTTAAATGCATAAACATTTTATTTTTGACATTTCTATCCCTTTTGGTGCTTCTATCTATTTTCATTTTTGGAAACTTATAATGAACAGAAATAATGTGGTGAAACAAAGCTCTTTTTGGATATTTCTATTTTTAAGCAAAATTTTAGTAATATCTACATTCCTGGCATATTGATGATTATAAAGACGTATAAAGAAACCTGAACTGTGCCATCCCACTAACAATGGCTTCTGTACTTTGAAAGTTTCCAGAGGACAGAAAGACTTTGGGTGTGAGGGATTGAAGTGATTATTTTATTGTAAGCAGAAATTGAGATAATAGGGAGGGGGATTATTGTTTGTAGGGAAGGGAGATTATGCTTTGGAGATGTCAAGCTTTAGCTAATGAGAAGGCATTTAGGATGAGATACTGGATAGAAAGCTGGTGACACAAACTAGCAAGGGCAATGATATATCAGGCACATAGTGGTAGATTTGGGTGTCATCCATTTTCAGTTGACAATGAATCCCACATGACTTTATTAAGGAACGTCGGTCCGATGTGTGGATTAGCAAGAAGAGACCTAGAACTGAGCCTTGTGGCGCCCCAAAACAAGGGTAGGAAGAGAGCCCGTTTTTACAAGTGTCAAAGGGATTGAAGTTGGAGATGTTGCAGAGAGATTGAGAAGGATTAGCAGGGAGAAATGGCCTTTAGACTTGGCTGTAATCAGATCATTTGTAACCTTGGTGATCCCAGACTCTGTAGAGTGCTTGGGATGAAAGCCAAATTGCAAAGGGTCAAGTAGAAAATTGAGATTTTTTACTGTAAGAAGGATTAATGAAGGATAAGACTAAAGAGAGAGGCTGGGTCAATTGAATATTCTTAAGTATTGATGTTATTAGTTCAATACTATTATTTTTAATATCAAATTCTAAAACATTACCCATCAGCAATATTGAGTAATGGGTAAAAGTTGGTTGTAATTGTCAGTATTAATCATCAGTATATAATCGATTTAAAGGACCAGTCATCACAGATTTCCATAATCAACAAATGCAAGACAACAAGATAATGCAATAGCACTTAGTCTGAACTTCAAATGAGAAGTAGATTTTTTTTCTGACAATTATAAAAGTTATGTCTATTTCCACTCCCCCTGTACCATGTGACAGCCATCAGCCAATCACAAATGCATACACGTACCACCAACCATCAGCCAATCACAAATGCATACACTCTTATTCTGTGAATTCTTGCACATGCTCAGAAGGAGGTGGTGAATCAAAAAGTTTAAATATAAAAATACTGTGTGCCCATTTTGTTAATGGAAGTAAATTGGAAAGTTTTTTAAAATTGCATGCTCTATCTGAATAATGAAAGTTTAATTTTGAGTTGAGTGTCCCTTTAAAGTAAAATACAAAGGTTGCTCGGAATTCTTCTACCATTAATATGAACAAATACTGAGAGAAACATTCTTCAGTTCTGGCCAATATCCAAAAAGTAAATATAACATAATCACTCTAAAGGGTTCAAAGTGCGTAGTCTAATAGTGCAACAAATAAAACCTTCTAGTAACGTGTAAGAACATTTTTACTCATTGTAAGGTCCTAATTGTATGGTCCTAATGCAATTAAGTTAGGTGCAAATTATTTCCATGTAAAAATTGCTTCCAAAGTTGTAATGAGCACTGAAAAGATGAGCAATTGTGGTACCAGTGGTAGAATCAGTGGGAGTTTTTCCTACTGACTGCTTGTAGTGTACTCTACTCATATCTTTTTTCAGAAGCCAGGTCTCATACATTGTGAATGAGACCCTTATAATCATAATGTGAGTGATGGCTTCAGAAGATGCTTACCTGTTATCTGCAGAAGGTGTTCCTAAGTTTTTTCCCAAAGCCTGGTCTCATGTTTTGCACTTCATGTTGGGTGTAGCCATTTCAGATTATTTATTGCAAAGCAATTGCCTTACCTTATATAAACTAGAAAAAAACATACTCTGAACTACTTAGCATAGACACAGCGTTCACTCCAGCATTCACTCAAAGCCCATCCATCAACCAAAACCATAAAATGTCTTCCTGGTGATTGTTGTTAAAGTAGCTATCAAAATGACAATGTTGATTTTACATGTTGCTAATAAAAAAAAATCAACTGCAATATTTTTTGTTGGTTACTAACTACAAATAATACTCACTAGTTACCTTGTGATCAAACATGCTTGCTCGCCTAAAACAATCTAGCTTTTGCACTTGTATTAGAGTTCCCAGTGTCCCCAGTCTATCTGCTCAGATGTTTTCAATGTGTCTACCTAAGACTTACCACTTGTTCACAACTAATATCCAAAGCCTAAGTGTACCATTTAAACTGACATTTCCACACCACCATATATCAGCTCTCACCTGTATTCCTTCAAAAGCTAATATCATATTTGTCTATTGATCCATAATCACAGTAGCTTGTTATCCTCCCTTCCAAGTAGATGAACACAAGGTTCCACCACATATGACCTGTTTACTTTAAAACTCCTGCCTGATATTTGGTGGTAACGTTCTATCTGTACAAAAGTATTTTGGAGTCATATCTACTGCTACTGCTACCTGCTCAGTGTGAAATAAAAACATACCAGAAACCTTAACCTTTGTTTATTTTAAGGGAATTAAAGGTGTAATATTATTATTCCCTGAACCAAAGCAAAATGGTTTAGTAATGCTTCCTGGTCCTTTAAAGGTGTACCATTCCGCTTGCCCTGGAAAATTACCAAAGAATTGGATTAAAGAGGTCTGCTTGCCTTGCGGCATCTGTAGACAGAGTTTCCTTTTGTGTTTATGTTGATTTGCTATGTGATGTGTCTTACACAGGGAATTTATGAAATTAACTTTTATCTTTGAGGGTAACGTTTTTCTCTATAGCTGTTTTTAAAAACAGTTTTTCTCAAGCAAATAACCAACTTGGTAGTGAAGGAATGTAACAGAATCATATTTTAGACTAGTGAAAGCAGAGTTCTAGGGGTCAATAGGCCATGCTCTGAATCTGTCAGGGAATTGTGAAAAAGCACTATATTGTAGGATTGGGGATTAAAGTGATGGTAAACTCTCCCCTTTTTTAAAAAATAGATCTGGAATGTAAGTAATATTTTAGATGGAGTATAATTGATCAGTTGTGTTTTAAGATGCGCTATAACTTACTTTTGAATATAGCTATGAAATTTGAATACCACGCACTCTGCCTCCCACTTAAAAAGTAATATTTCTGTTTGAATTATTCTCCAATCAGCACTCTCCCCATATGGCATTTTTGTTGTAGCTAGAGCACTGATTGGACAATTCAAACCTTTAGCTCACAGACAATTAACTTTTGAAGTTGCCGGTGAAGCACAGTGAATTTCAATTTCACATCTACATTAAAAATTAGGTTATAGCGCATCTATATTAGAACTGATAAATGAAACTCCATCTAAAATATCACATTCCGGATCTGATTTTTAAAAGGGAAGAGTTTA